>NC_081558.1:71966763-72005555 GCF_022355385.1 Mustela nigripes | reverse complement strand
CAGGGTCCTGGGATCGAGGCCCGCATCGGGCTCTCTGCTCAGTAGGGAGCCTGCTTCCCTCTCTCTCTCTCTGCCTGCCTGTCTACTTGTGATCTCTCTCTGTCAAATAAATAAATAAAATCTTAAAAAAAAAAAAAAAAGAAAGAAAGAAAAGAGTAAAGTTAAAGGACTCACAGTTCCTGAATTCAAAACATATTCAAGGGGCACCTGGGTGGCTCAGTCGGTTAAGCGTCTGCCTTCAGCTGAGGTCATGATCTCAGAGTCCTGGGATCAAATGTAACATCACGCTCCCTGCTCAGAGGGCAAACTGTTTCTCCCTCTTCCTCTGTATCTCCCCACTGTTCATGCTCTCTCTCTCTTTAATTAAAAAAAAAGAAAAAAGAAAAAGCATTCAAAGCAAAGCTACAGTAATCAAAAGAGTATGGCACCAGCATAAAGATAGACAAGTAGACCAATGCAACAGAATAGAGAGCCCACGTGTTATCTGGTCACATGTATAGTCAAATGATCTTTGACAAGAATTCCAAAAATACCTAACTGGGAAAGGACAAATGGTGTTGAGAAAACCAGACGTCCATATGCAAAAGAATGAGGTTGAGTCCTTAACTTAAACCATGTACAAAAAATGGACTAAGACATAAAACGGTAACACACCTAGAAGCAAGCAGAAGAGAAAACTTCCTGACCTTGGAGTTGGCAGTGATTTCTTGGATATCGCACCAGAAGCACAAGCAACAAAAGCAAAAATAGATGGGACTACTCCAAATTTTTAAAAAAGTTTTGTGCATCAAAGAACACAATCAACACAGCGGAAGGGCAACCTATGAAACGGGGAAAAACATCTGTTTTTTTAGTAAGCGAGAAGAACACATTTAACAACACACATCACAAAGAGGTAAGCCATGCTTCTATGGCTACATAAGATGCTCTGTGAGGTGACGGATGACAAATGAGCCACACACTGGCCCTTGCCCTTCACACATACTAACTCGTTTAACTTAACCCTCACGGGGGTACCTACAAGGTAGGTACTCTCTGTAGCCTCATCTTACAAATGAAGAAATTCCTCTGCTGTCCCTAGCGTACTGTCTCGACGGGCACTGGCTGGGAATGGCAGTGCTAGCCCGAACAAGAATGGAAGTGGGAATAAAACCCCATCAACTTGGTACATTAGATGGCCGGCCTTCTTCCCGACCCTCTGAAACTGTGAGTTTTCCTTGTTCTGCTCTTTGCTTTCTCTTATTGCAATTCAGAGAGGCGGGAATGACAAGGTTATCAGGGTTAGGTTTATAAGCTCTTGCCACCGCTGTGACTATATAACAAGAAAAGAAATCTGGTCCTTTCTGAGCAGCCCATCTGCAGGGCCTCTCAGGAAGCATATTGCTACCATCCAGCCTGGTCAGTGGGAAAGCTCATGCTGCTGGGGCTCCATGGAGAGCACCCATCTGATCTCCCAGAGCACAGAGAAGTGACAGAGGATAACTCTGGTTTTTTAGAAAGAGAGAGCAAAATGCCTCCAAGATGCTGAGAACACTGACAAGGCAGACCTCCTCCACCAGGGGACCACCCCATGAACCTTAGACTCCGAGAGGCCACTGACTATGGTTCAACTACAAATGTCTGCCGGCTTGATGCCGAGGAAATACTTGAACTGACTTCGAGTCCCAAAGTCTTCAGTTGTAGGGCCACCAAGGGTATGGCAGAGGCTGCTCTCAGAAACTGGCCCATTACCACACAAAAATTCCCAAGACAGTGTCCTCTTTATTCAACAAATACTTTACAGGCAATTTTAAAACAGGTATCACCATAATTCTAGACAGTAAAATTACATTAAAAAGTTGTAGGTTTAAAAATGCATATAAATGATAATTCGTTCTCATTTTCCTAATATTGGAATAATGGGGAACAAGCAATATGCTTCCCACTCCAGACGGTTTATAGATGACAAAACTGGTTGACATTGAGATTAGCTAAAATGACTAAACAGGGAACGGATCAAAACACTGATCTCCCACACCTTTGGTTTCATGGTCTTTTGGTAAGCTTGCAAACATGCCAGATTTACGAAGTTTAATGGTACCTGCTCACAGCCACCAACAAATTCAATTTCATCATACTGAATGGTCTAATTTACCACACCTGAAGCATCTTCTAAACTGGTCTGCAATAAGCGTTCCAGAATGGATACCCCACCAGCCACTTTAGGAGACCAGCCTTAAAGAAGAAAGGATTCATCAGCTTTATTAATCATTAGATACATGCTACATTCATCCAGGAAGTATATTCTTCATGCCCCATAGCCTTGTTTTTTAAAATAGACCGAAGGAATTTTTGTTAACTTTTTAATATAATTTCAAAGTTAATAAAAAAGTCATAATAGGAGATGCAACATGGGGGATTTGGGGGGTCGGAAAAGAATAAATGAAACAAGATGGGATGGGGAGGGAGACAAACCATAAGTGACTCTTAATCTCACAAAACAAATTGAGGGTTGGGGGGGGGCCTCGGGAGAGGGGGGTGGGGTTATGGACATTGGGGAGGGTATGTGCTATGGTGAGTGCTGTGAAGTGTGTAAACCTGGTGATTCACACACTTGTATCCCTGGGGATAAAAATACATTATATGTTTATTAAAAAAATAAAAAATAAAATTAATTAAATGCAAAAAAAAGAAAAGTCATAATAGTACAAAGAATTACTTACTGCTAAAGAACTATTAACATCTTACTACAGTTGTTTTATCACCATATATATGTCTCTTGAGAGTAAGTTGCAACAAATGCCCCTTGACCCCTAAAAACTTCGGTGTACGACTACTAAAATCAAATAATTTACAAGGATACAGTACTATTACTTACAGACCTTATACAAATTTTCCAGTTGTCATAACACTATCATTTGTAGGAAAAGAAAATATCAGATCACGAGTTCTATTTAATAGTTGCAAAATGTACATTTTGTATGATATGAAGGGAATTTATAGTTTCAAACTCAAAAACAAAGCAAAAATGAAGACGGAAACAAACAAACAAACAAAAAAAAAACCACTAAAAATACCGGTAAGTGCTCCAATGCTACAAAGGAAAAGGAAGCAAGTGTTTAGATAAACAGAAATTCAAACAATTCCACGACACGAATAACTACAACTTAGCCTCCTCCAAGTGAGGTCACGCTTTGCTTTTGTTCAAAAACACTATCCAGACTCAAACTTGACTTCATGGACGTAAGTTGGGTCCTCTTCCTTTAACATGAAGATTTTCTGAAGCATCTCTAAGTCTACCCTGTAAAAATGGCCTATTTTTCTTACTCAAGCGTGAGGAAGCCCTGGCGTTTGGGCCATTCTTTTACACTATCTTCCTGAATTTCCACGGACTCTAAAGGAATTTTGAAGATGGACATTTGACAGAAATACTTCAGTTACGGGAATCTATGACTTAACTAAGTGACTCCAAGAGTGTTAAAACACACTTTGGGCCAAGGAAGCAATGGCGGACTTCTCATAAAAAAGCAAACAGCGCACACCAGCCAGGCTCATAAAAATTAACGCGAAGCATGTTGCTAGTCCAAAGAGCAACATAAACGTGAGCTGCTGTAGAATAAACGTGCAACAGAGCTCTCTGGACAGTGCTTCAACTTGTTAGAGACCCATCCACTGAATGAGTCAGCTGGAACATGCACACAGAAAAGTTGTGTGCTGTGCGGTTAGCCAAGAGGGTCGGGAGGCCCATTTTTAAGGTATTAGTAATACAGTGGGACTCAGGTACACAAGAATCTGACATGTGACCCCTTTCAGCCAAAGTGCACACACTCAGCTTAATGAACCTGGAGGCTTCTGTGTAAATCAACATTCATCTGCCAGTTCTTACAAAAGCCAAAGGGCCAAGGAGCCCCCCTCCATCAGCCCTAAAAGCCCAGGTGAAGAAAAGACAGGACGAGCAAGCAAAGTCATTACTAAGAAGGATTGTGAAGGCTGTGAACATGGCCCTGAAGCAGTGATGCTTCCTGACCTGGACCTGAAAAGGACCACCAGACATCAACTACTCACAGAAAGAGATTCTGCCCGTGGGAGGGAAACAAAACCACTCATTAAACCACAATGCCCCTTCTTCGGGAAGGCCACAGCAGGAGAGCAAGAGTGAGGGATAAAACACAATAATGATTATCTCCAGGCGAAATAAGCTGGTACAGGTCTACCCTAAGGCAAAGCCCTCCGTGATCTCATCCATGAAATGAGGGGGTTGGAGATCTCCAAGTTCTTTCCAGAGTGATAGAAAGAAAACATACTTTGGAGTCAGATATATTGTGGCTCCGCAACTTACTTACTGACTGTGTGACACAATTTACTTTCTGACTGTGCAACACATAATGACTGTGAGTCAATATATGCCTCCGTTTCTTCATCTGGGGAACAGAAATTCTACCTGCATCAGTTAAGGTTAGATCTAGCTGTGAATCGTGGCTTTCAGAAAATGCTTATTCTCCCTATCATGGAAAATTCCAGTGGCAGGCAGCCCAAGATTTGTGAGGTGGCTCTGACCAACAGAATTGTCAGAGGCCAAGTCTCTTCTGTCCTGATGGCCTTCATCTCAGTCACCTCAAGTCTCAAGATGGCTGCTGGAATTCCAGCCACCACGTCTGTATTCCAGTTGCAGCCATATGTCTATATTCCAAGAGCAAAGGAAAAAAAAAGGAATGGTCCAAAGACACTTCCAGAAGACTAGTTTGTGAGAACTCTGCTTATGTTTAGAATATAATCTCATGGTTATCCCTAGCTGAGAGGGAAATGAAGGATGCAAATATAGTTTTCTCGGGGACAACTGTGCATCTAGCTAGACCCTGGTGTTCTGTGACAACAGGAGGAGGAGAGAATGGACAGATCTGCATTACCCCCATCTCCTTTGAAGGGTTCAACTTAATAACAGATGTAAAATCTGATGCTTCCTGGACCCACAAATGTACTCCTTCCAGTAACACTGACAGCTTACGATCTGGGGTCTCTCAGCCACATAAGAGGTCCTTCATGCAGTAGCCTCCTACAGCCTCACCTCTGGTCGCACCCCACAACCCGCACTGCAGCCACACAAACCTACCTTCTCCTCCGTCCTGCTTCCAAACCTTGATCCTCAGAAAGCCTCCTCCCAGGGAAGCCCGCCCTGGACTCCCATCTGCGGGATGAAGCCGTCTCGTCAACATTCTGGGTCTTGCTCTCCCACCTCCTTCCCTCCATCCCCAGGCAGAGCTGGCATTCTCACTGCTGGGTGTTTCCCTGACGGGAGAGTCCCCAGCTGTACGCTACCCACAGCTTGCCAGTTGCTGTCCTCAGCCCTTCACACACAGCTTCTCAGACGACCCCAACGACCCTAGGACATGGATGCTCTATCACTCCCATTTCACAGGTAAAGAAACAGAGGCACACATGGAGAGGTTGTTACAGCTTGTCCAAAATCAAGCAGGTAGGAAAGAGCTGAGGCAGGACTCAAGCCCAGGCCCAGGACCACAGAACCCGTCCTCCACTACTTGATTAAGGGGCCGGGTGTCATTTTAGAGCAGAGATGGTCAAACTCCATCCCACAGGCTAAATCCAGCCCACCACCTGTTTTCGTAAATAAAGTTTTGTTGGAACACAGACGCACCCACTTGTTTGCCACGGGAGCATTGCAGAGTTGCCACGGAGACTGGAGAGCCCATGAAGCCTGAAATATTAACTACCCGGCCTTCAAAGGAAGAGTTTTCCCACCCCTGCTTTAGGCGGTCGGCTCCTCAAAATCTGGCCTGTGTTTCTCATTCCTGTGTCCTCAGCGTCTCACCTGGCATTTGGCACACACACAAAAGGTGTCCCACAAATACGCGGGGTGTGAACATTCCAGCAGGCCTAATTACAAGTGAAGAGGAGTACATCTGGGGGCTGATACTGCCTGCCTACTCAGGATTTGGCAAGTTTCCCGAGTCCGTCCAGATTCCACTTCATAACCAAGACGCCCCGGAAAACTGTGGCAGAGGTTTCCATTGTGTCGTTAGCAGCGTGCCCCCACCCCACGCCTCGGACAGACTGACCACTGCAGAACGGTTTGAGGGTCTTCTATCTCCATCACCAAACCCATTTGATTCCCCTGAACAAGTGGCTCAGATGGAACCCCAGGTCTCCCCACACGTGGGAGAACGTAAATCCTACTGCTTCCAAGGCAGTCCTAATCCCACAGTTCTCCACTGCTCACAGGTCACTGATCACATAACTGGCTTTGCAGATAAACACTCAACACATTCTAGAAAAGAGTCATTGAAAACTGATGCCGGTCGCCCTTCGACTTGTTGTATTTTCATCAAAATATTTAAAGGAAGGGACCTAACCACATGAAAACATAAACAGCCCTCTGAAAACTATAGCACAACATGAAAAGGTTATTCATGGCTCAAATGCCTCCTTTGACCTTCAGAGAATAGGCTTGCCACAGGACTGTATATAATGTTTCCTAATTTTATCGTAATTATTGATGTCACTGCACGAGGCACAAATAAAGCACTTTCTTTCTGGGTTGTGTCCATGTTCGATCCAGTCTGGGTTATCAAAAATCACATTCTGGATGGTTTTCTTGTTAATTCTGTCTTGGCCTGGCCCCAAATCACATCAGGCAGGAGCCAGGCAGAGCAGCAAAAAGCCTCCCACATTTCCGGAGCAATCGCTTCAAACCTCCTTTTGGGACACAAAGGCTGCATCTCTTCTTTTTCCCAGGGTTTTCAAACAACTGTCCACTAGAGCAGGCTCTGAGGAATCCCAGGCTCCATAGGAAAGGAACACAGTCATCCAGGAGACAAATCAAATAATTTGTCACCTAGGTCCCCGTACAAAGGAGAAAGGGCTTAGAAAAACCTGCCTATTTGCTAAGGTTGGGGTCTAAAACCACAACCAGCTCGTCCCCATAGTTCCACAAAATTACCCATTGGTCTAAAATATAGGACTCCCAGTAGACAAACTTTCACCGAGGACGGACAGAGCACTACCCACTCCACTAGACTGCCTGTGACAGCCTCACAAAGGCACTACAAGGTTACAGTCTTTGCACTGATGAGCAAGCCAGGGCTAGAAGAGCTAAGTGACTTGTCCAAGGTCACCTCGCCAAAAAAAGAAGAGGCTAAGCTGGAATGGCAAGGAGGTCTAACCACTTCATTACCCTGTGCTCCCACAGGTGGCCCTCTCAGAAGCTGGCTGAGATGCAGAGCAACCCATTCGTTCCAACAGGGCTGGTGGAGTGGGAAATGCTTCAGCCTCTCTGGAGAACACTCTGGGAGTTTCTCCATGCCCCATCCTATGACCCTGCAATTCCCTTCTCTAGGACATTCACCCGAGAAATAAAAGCACGTGTCCACACAAAGGCTTACAACATACAACAGTTTTATTGGTAATAGTCAAAAACGGGAAACAGCCCAAATGCCCCCCAACAAGAGAAAGGATAAACTGTGGTATAACCCCAGAATGTCAGATTACTCAACGACAACAACAAAATTATAATCTACTGATAGATATGCATCATGGAGAAATCTCAGAACATCAGGCTGACCGAAATAAACCAGACTCCTAAAAGAATATATGGGTCCCTCTATATGAAACCCAAGAATGGACCAAACTAATTCATGGCAATAAAAATCAGAAACAGATTGCAGGGGAAGGAGAACTGACTGGCAAGGAGCACAGGGAAACTGGGGTGGAGGGGAGTGGATCAGAGAATGTTCTGTACTTTCTGAAGCAGCGCTTACATGGTACAATTGTCAAAATTCATCAAACAGAACACCTGAGACCCAGGGTCTCTTACTGTATTTAATTATACTTTTAAAAAACAAAAGTCCTCAGGCTAATGAGTCATTCAGATGACAAAATGGAAGACACAGATTATTACTTGTATACTTACTTCTACTTCCAAGGTGATTACTCAAGGGTATTTACAGAAAGCCCAGAGAAAGTCTCATTTGCCCATGAAAGCCAGTTGGGTTTGCTCCCTGGCATTAGAAAGAGTTTCCTTTACAATAATGCCTACCTTGCATTTGCCTACAGGGTCTGTCTAGCAGACAGAGATGAATGAATCCACCAACCCTTCCTGACCAGCCAACTTCAGTCATGACAGCAACCATTTCAGGACAGAGACGGCTGTCACCATGGCAACCAGGGAAGGGTGGGAAAGGTGGATGGGGAAGGGAGACAAGAGAGATTCAGAACTTCCTCAGAATTACGACTCTGTGGAGGCTGTGCATGCCAAACCTGACCCCCACGTCATCCACGTCCTAATCCCTGGAAACTGCGAGTGTTCCGTTACAGTGCTTATGGCACCCATGATTCAAGAAAGGATTTTTAAATGGGGAGATTATCCTGGATGATCTGGGTGGGCCCTAAATGCAGTCACAGGAGTCCTTCCAAGAGGAAGGAAGAGGGAGACCTGACACACACAGAGGAGAGGGCAATGCAGAGGCAGGGGCAGAACCTGGAATGAGGCCTTATGAGCCAAGGAATGCCGGCAGCCACCAGAAGCTGGAGGAAGCAAGAAATTAATTGTCCCTTACAGTATCTGGTGAAAGCGTGGGCCTGCCAAGACCTTGATTTTGGCGCAGTGGAACTAACTTCAGACTTCTGGCCTCCAGAGCCGTGAGAAAATAAATGTCTGTTGTTGGGAGCCTCCACATTTGTTGTCATTTGTTACAACAGCCATATGAAACTAATACAGATTGGGAGCCTTAAGTCCAGGATTGTTTCTGCCAGGTGTCCACACCCTTCAATTCAAACTTTTAAGAAATATTCAAATTAATAAAAGGGTTAGTTTTTTTTTTTTCCCTTGAAAGAATACATCAGAGATCAGCCTCAAGACTGTGGATTAGGCAAAGATTTCCTAAACAGGACTCAAAAAGAACTAATCATAAAGCAAAAAAATTTTATTTTTTTAAGATTTTATTTATTTATTATAGAGAGAGAAAGCGGGAACTCGAGCAGAGAGGAGGAGCAGAGGGGGAAGGGAAGCAGGCTCCCCGCTGAGCAGGGAGCCCAACGCGGGGCTCAATCCCAGGACCCTGGGATCATGACCTGAGCCAAAGGCAGATGCTTAACCGACTGAGCCACCCAGGCACCCCAGGAAAAAAATTTTTAATGTGACTATATTAAAATTTAAAATTTGTGTTTATCAAGACAAACATGGCAAAGAGATGACAAAACAAACCACAAGTGAAGATATCTGCTCTCTCTATGTGGTACCCACTTGCCCGTGTACATATACCCATCAACAAACTCATATCTGGAATATATAAAGAACTTTTCCAAGTCAATATGAAAAAGGCAGACACCCCGGTATACAAATGGTCAAGGATTTACACAGCACCTCATGAAATGTGAAATCCAAATGGCCAGAAGGCACACAAAAAGATGTTAAACTTCATTAGTCGTCAAGGAATTAAAACCATAATCAGATGCCACCACCCACCCAACAGACTGGCTAAAACAAGAAGAGACACTATTAAGTGTGGTTGAGGATGAGGAGCCCCTGGAACCCTCATACACTTCTGGTGGGAATGTTAACAGACACAACCACTTTGTAAAACCCTCTGGCAGCCTCTAAGAAGCTGGACACTTGCAAACACTGTCACACAAGATCTCACTCCTAGGTATACACTCAGAGAAATGCATACATATGTTCTCCAAACCACACAGCAGTGTTATTTGCAAGGAAAACCCAGGAAGAGGTCAATCTGTGGTCAATGTCAGTGCGTTTAGTATATCCACACAGTGAAATTCCAAACGGCAGTGGACGCAGACTACAATTATACACAGCAACATGGTGGGGCTTACAAGCATGTTAAGAGTGAGGTGCCTGGCACAAAAGATCACAATGCCGTACGATAAGAAAGTCAAGAGGCCTAGCTCATGCAAGGTGCTGCAAGTCAACAGTGGAGGCCCAGTGGGGGAATTGACTGGAAGGGAGGCGGGAAGGGGCTGGCTGCTGGTTCTTGATCTGGGTATGTCCCATTTACAAAAACCCATGGAACTCTGTACACTTAGAAGTTGTGTACTCTTCTGAATGTATGTTAAACTTCAACTTTACTCTCAAAAACTAGTCACTCAGAGATAGGTGAAAATTTTTCCCCCTCTGTAATTTTCAGACTACAGAATGGATACAAGTTCACCTCAGGGAAAAAAAATAATAATGGGGAAGAAAAGGAGAAATAGTATCACCCACCACCCACCACCATGGTCACCATTTGGCGTATATCTCCTCAGATACACACAATTTTCAAAAGGGAGAGGAAGAGCGCATCCCATAGGGAGGGGTTAACTCAGGCAAATCCTCAATTTAAATATTGTAAACCATAAGTGAATAAATCACATTATATGCTCTTGTGTAACCTAGGCAACCACCCCTTTATTATCACTGTCCGTGAAGTAATCCAGCGTCCCTAAAGGATTTGAGTACACAGGCTCACAGCAATCTGGAAATCCAGACAGCAAGATGTGTGAATACTTTCTAAGTACATGTGGGCAAGAACATAAAACCCAGAACCGCGATTTTTCAACTCTGGTATCACCAACTGCCTCTAAAATTTGCAGAGTACTCAAAAAGCATTTATTTTAATTCAGAGTGGTTTTAAAAGTTAATCTATGCCCCCTCAACTTTTCTAAATGAGCCAAGTAGCCCCAAAACCCTGGAAAATCGTGACCAGAGGCTAAACACTGCATTCTCAAAGCATGTCATTAATGCAGATCGGGTCAAAACCAAGCCCTAGGTATTTGGCCACTAAAGGCCCACACTAGGTGAGCAGTAGTGGGCCCTAAGTCAAGGTGGGCGTGTCACAAGGTAAGTCAGACTTGCTGACCCGGAAGATAAAACCCAAAGTTTGCAGACAGCAGAGCAAATGAGAAGACCTATGAACTCTGGGAGTCCACAAGGCCATAAAAGCAGGCAGAGAACCAAGAATTACAACAACAGTAGCTAACACTGGCTGAAACACAAGTAAACTCTGGTTTAACTTCTTCTCTGTCATTCATTCAGTCTCTTAGCTATTCGATAGTACCTACTGAACCCTTATTACATGCCAGACTCTGCTGTAGACACTGGGGATACAGCAGTGAATAAAGCAAATTATTGTCTGTCCTCAGGGAGCTTACATCCCGTGCAGAGACCAGAATAAAATATGGAGCGTATCAGACAGTGGTGATGATGGAGAAAAATTGAGCAGGGAAGGGAGACGGGGATCTGAGGCTGGGGGAGGGGAGTAAGCCACTTGCCATAGTGATGCAAATGTTTGCTGGGTTCCATGTTTTAAAATGATGCCTTCAAAACCAAATCCTCATATGCTCACCAAAGAACTCTGGGATAATTATGTTAATGAAGTCCCAGGGTAACCACAGCATTCAGAAAATAAACCAAGAACTTTATGGACCAGAAAGGATCCATTTAAGAGGGACAACTGAAGATCCAGTATCAGCCTCCAGTTCTCCAGATCTTGCTATGCACTGTTCTCAGCCACTGACAGACCAGTATCCTCACATAATCTTCACACTGAACTAATGAGAAGTAACAACTTTTCTCCATTTAAGAGATGAGAAAACAGAAGCCCAGAGCAATTAAGGAACTGGCCTAAGATGACACGCATGCTATATACTGACGTCAGGGTTTGGCCCCAGGGTCCACACTCCCCTAACGTTCTAAATAAATGTCTACTGCTGGCCTGAGGTGTTATTTTGCTCATACTACCTTACTTATTCTATTCAAGACTTGCCTTTAAATATTTTTTTAAAGATTTATTTATGTATTTGAGAGAGAGAGGGTGCACATGTGAGGCGGGAGGGGTGCAGAGTCTCGAGCAGGCTCCTTGCTGAGCAAATGGGTTCGATCTCACGACCCTGAGATCATGATCTGAGCTGAAATCGAGACTCAGATGCTTACCTGACTGAGTCAGCCAGGGCACCCCTTGCCTTTTAATACTTTAGAGTTCTTACAACCCCACTAATCTCTCTCTCTCTCTCTCTCTCTCTCTCTCACACACAGGAGGTGGGTTTCATATTTGTAATATCTTCTTTTCTCTAGATAATAAAAACTGAATGGCAATAAGGACCCTCAAGTATTTAAATACCACCTTTTAGATCCAATTAGAAATTACTTTCTCAAACACCTATTGTTATGAGCAAACCCAAAATAATTCTCTTGGGTGAGACTAAAATTAGCCTTAGGGCAAATTAGAGTTCATATAGCCAATTTCTCACTAGGTGTAGACATCTCAAACTGAACACAGCCCAAAGGGAACTCCTGGTTGTCCCCTATCCTCCCCTGTGACCCTCATCTCTATAAAGAATACCTCAACATCCCAAGTCTCTCAGAGCTCCAAACTCAAAAGTTCTCCCTGGCTCCCCTCTCTCTCTCACCTCCTCATCCAACCCATCAGCAATTTCTAGCCTCCCTACCCCAAAAATGTACTGTTCCTCCACTTCCCCTGTCCCCCAAGGGCAAGCCACTGGTGTCCTCGGTTTAGACCCCCGCGAGGAGCTCGTCAGTGGTCTCTTGCTTCCCTATCTGACTGACCCTTTGAAAACCTCATCTCCACATAGTACCCAGAGAGAACTTTTTTTTTTTTAAGATTTTATTCATTTATTTGATGGAGAGACAGAGCACAAGCAGAGGGGAGCAGCAGGCAGAGGGAGAGGGAGAAGCAGTCTCCCTGTGAGCAGGGAGCTGAACGTGAGCCTCCATCCCAAGACCCTGGGATCACAATCTGAGCCTGAGCCGAAGGCAGATGCCTAACTGACTGAGCCACCCAAACACCCCTGGAGTGAACTTTTTAAATCACAAATCCAAATGTGTCATCTCTCCGCCTAAAATCCTTCTGGACCACCAGAACACAGCCTCGAATTCTTCCCCTGGCCTACAGGGTGCCGTGTAACCTGGCACTGGCCTGCCTCTCCTAGCTCTTGGGGTTCACTCTTCCTCTGCTTCACTCCCTATGAAAACCAAAACAGGAGTGAACAGATAGTTCTCTAGATTAAAACATGAGTAGCAGTAAAGACACTAGATCCACACAAATCATTTCCACAAATACTTATTTCTCATCATTTTTTAAATACAGTTGACCCTTGAACAACAGGGGTTTGAACTGTGCAGGTCCAGGAATACACAGATTTTTTTTTTTACATAAATACAGCTGTACCGTAAGTATATTTTCTCTTCCTTATAATTTCCTTAATAACATTTTATTTTCCCTAGCTTACTTTATTGTAATATATAAGACACATAACAGTCAAAACATGTGTTCATCAACTGTTTATGATATTGGTACGGCTTTCGGCTGACAGTAAGCTATCAGTAGTTAAGTTCTGGGGAAGTTGAAAGTTATATAGGATATTCGACTGTACAGGGTTCGGTCCCCTTAACCCCTTGGTTGTTCAAGGCCAACTGTATTTTTTTCATCTTCATAGCACCTGCCACTTCTGCAGTTGTTTTGTTCATCTGTTTGGATGCATTCCCTCTTTAACACCATCTTATAGAACTACACCTTACTGTGATACTGGAAATATTTTCCCTTAGCTGTAATGATTATAGAGTCTTCTCAGTGTACCTTTTCACCATGCTCTGATCTATTTCGCACTCCCTCAGCCCATAGGTGTGAGCCCAAGTGCTCTGGATGTACTCTCTGACTTGAGCGTGTCCCACCGCATGCAGCCTTCTCTCCTGGAGCCTCTCTATCCATCACCTTGCTTATGCTCCGCCCCAAACTGCCTTCCTGGGGGAGTGGCTACAGGGCCAAGCGCGCTACCAGTGAATGGTGGCAGAAAATGACACTGAGTGTTAGAATATACACTCTGTAGCAACATGAGGTCCTGCAAGAGGACACTTGAATAAAAACTGCTCTCGGGTGATAGGTACCACATTCTGGAAACTGGTGAAGGGTGCAGTCTGGAAACATGCTAGCTAAGAACTTCGTGGCTGGAGATTTGTGGTGAACTGTAGGCAACTTAAAAAGTACTGCCAAAAGAATATACCATGAGGTCCAAAAGCAAAGGTAATTTGCATCGAGTCACCCCGCTGTTTATACCAAGGCATTCCCCTAGACTAGGGAGCTCTGGACTCCTTCCTCTTAATTCTGCATGCCCTGCACTACTTCAAGGGAAGACGCCTGTCCATTCTGCACACTGGAATAGCTCCAGCTCAGCACTTCTTGGCCTTTTGGCTAAAATCAAGTGGAAGAGCTCCAGCCCTTAGAACAGTGCCTAGCACATAGTAGGTCCTCGATAAATTTAGTCTCTGAAGAAACAAACTCATGAACAAGTGAATGTATTCTTTCTCTTCTTCTCTTTTCCTTTTCACTGTTCCAGACCTCTCCTTGAGAAGGAAAAAAATGTGCAATCACTGAATCATCACAAATCCTCTCCAGACCACTAATGGACCCTCGGCCACAGTTCAGAGAACACAGATGTGGGGAACAGAGACCTGGCCACTGAGATATTAACCATTAGAAAGAGACAATGCTCTGGGAGTCAGTGGTTACTGAGAAAATCATGAGTGTACTGGGGTTAAGAAGAAACACTGGCAGCTATAGACCACAGTAAACAAACTCAACAAAGATAAGACCTCACCAGTGTATGCGGCGCATTTCACCTACACAGCCTGCAATCACATCGCTATTATTATTCCTACTATTATTATCATCAGTTTTGCCTCTTCCTGATCTGGCATAACCTAAATACCCCAGTGGATTTAAAATTATACAAAAGCATGAGTGACTCCAATTCCTCCTAAATCCACAGCAAAGAGCAAATCCTTTAATATGCATTGCAGGTAAAATACGTCCCCAAGTGAAACAACTGTAATCCAGGGTAAAATCTCTGTTGGCCTCATAAGCTACTTGTAAAAAGAGAGAGAGAGAGAGAGCAAGAGCACTTAAAGTGACTGCCCAACACACAAAACAGACGCTGTCCCCAATACAGCACGATTACCAAGAACTGAAATCAGATTTAGTCATCTCATGTCTCCCTCATTCTACCCACTCTACCTGTTCTTTTTCAGCTTTCAAAAACTGAAGGAGGAAAAGGAGAGGCAACAGCACACAGCAGGTCTATTTTGAGAAATAAAAGGATTCAAAAGTTACAGTGCAACTTCCACTGACATAGTAGCAGATCTCCGAGGAAACCCAGGTGACTCAGAAAGTTCTCTGTCTCTAGTATCTATACAGAAACAACTCAGTGTCCATACTTAGGGAGTCATCTTCCTCCTAGTTGAGTTTCCTGTAAATATCTGCCTGATCAAAGTTTCAGCTGGAAGCAATCTGAACGTTTCCAATCCATCTGCAGGGAGAGAGCACCAAGGAATCTAGTCTAATCAGCAGAGAGAAGCAAGAGTCTCCAGGGTGAGGTTCAAACTCCACAAGCATCCTTTTAAGAACCCCAAGTCCTAAGATCCAAGGGCTATTAAGAGCAGAACAAAAGTTCTAATCAACAAACTCTCCAAAAATCCCCATTCCTCTTGCATGGACGTTTGTATCTCCCTCTGGCTTGTTTTTGAAAAACAAGTATTTAAAAAAAAGGAAGAAAGGAAGGAAGGAAGGAGGAAAGAATTGTAAGTGGCAGCACCACATCTTCTCCATCCAAGTCTTCCTCACTATCCTCTCTATTGAGCCCCACATATTTTCACCAATACAAGTGCGCTGGGAGCCCCTTCCCTAGACATCCCCATCCTTCCGCCTGGTCATAACTAGGTTTCCCAACTGTGAGGGTGAGTGAGTGAGCAAAGAACTTCAAAGGGCACCTAAAGCGGGGGGAAATAACAATTTAAATAGCAAACT
Organism: Mustela nigripes; assembly: GCF_022355385.1. NCBI lineage: Eukaryota > Metazoa > Chordata > Mammalia > Carnivora > Mustelidae > Mustela > Mustela nigripes. The sequence goes on along the minus strand of NC_081558.1, from coordinate 71,989,752 downwards.
GTCTATTTCCAAAGGGGAGAGGTTGTTTAAATTTAAAAAACTAAACTAAACTTCTGTTGCAGAGATTGGAGGTCTCAAGCCTCCGACGGGGCAGGAGGTAGCACGCGCTCTGGAAAGCGCCGAATAAGTGGAAGGTTTTGTCGGTGGTGGTGGTGTTTTTAAACACTAAAGTTGTAAAGGAACTATATTACAGAGAGTATTGTTCTGATGGGACAAGCTGTATTAAAGCTTTTACAGTCAGGCACAAAGCACGACACCCCCCCACCCCCCACCCCCGCCTCCCTTCCTCAGCCATTCTTCAGGAGTGCGGGGAAACCGCTAGCAGGCAGGGCCCTGGGACCAGCGGGCTCCTCCCGCCACTCCAGTCCCCGCAGGTGCCGGTGCAGAAGAAAACCGGGGCTCTCGCCCCCCCTTCCCCGCCACTGCGGTGCTGGGGTGGGGTCACAGCACGCCCCACGCCGGGCGCCGCACCTGGAAAGGAGCCGGGGCGCAGGAAGAGCCCCCGCCGAGGAGGCTCCCGCTCGGTCGGTGGCACAGTCGCGCACGCACACACACACAGACACGGAGAGCGGCGCGCGGGGAGGGGCGCGTTACCTGTTCTGCCAGCCCTGGAGGAGGTTGGTGTATTTGCTGAGCACGCCCTCGAGCGCCGGCTCCCTCCTGCGGCCACCTCCTCCGGACGGACTAGCGGCCACCGAGCCGGGGCTGCTCCGGCTGCCCCCGCCGCCGAACCCCGCTACCGCCGACCGGCTGGAGACCCCCCGGCCGGCCAGGGAGCAGGAGGGCGAGGAGCCCGCCGAGGTGGCGCGGCTGCTGCTGCGGCTGCTGCTGTTGCTGCCCCCGCCGCCGTCTGCGCCTTGGGCCGCCCTCTCCATGGTCCGTGCGCGCCGGGAACGCGGGTGCCCGCCGCGGTGGCGGCCCCGGCACTGGAGCTCCTGGCGCGGCGGCGGCGGCGGCGGCGGCTGCTGCTACAGCTCCCGGCGCCCGGGCCGCGCGTGGCTGCTCCAAATCCCCGGGAAATGCCTGACTCATACAGGAGGAAGAGGAGGAGGCGAAGGAGAGCTGGGAAGGAAGCCAACGGGGCTGGATGCAGCTGCGGCCGCCCCTCCTCCCGCCGCGGCCCCGGCCCCGGCCCCTCCCTCCGCACTAGTTTCCCCGGCAAGTTCGGAGCGGGTGGCCGGTTCGGCGAGCCCTCCTCGGGTTCCTCTTCCTCTTCTTTCGAGTCCCCGCGGCCGTTCGGTCCCGGGGGCGGGGGGCGCTGCCGGGCCCCCAGCCGCAGGGTGGGCACGCCCTGTCACCCTCGCGTTCCTTCTGCCGCCCCCTCTCGGATCCGAAGGGGCGACAGGGAATCTCCGCGCGTTCCTCCCCACCCCCAACCCACCCCGGGACCTGGAGGGAGGGGCGGCCCCACCCACCCGGTCCACCCGGATATGGACCCGCCCGGCCTGACACAGGCACACACGCACAGTCCCTCTGTCTGCCTTCCGCACCGAGCCTGGGCCAGATACACGTACACGGTAACCTGGCAGTGAGCCTCACAGGCCGAGTAAAGTCACAGGGCGGCAACGTCCTCCAGGTTCTCCTGCCTGTCGGGTAGAGGAGAGAGGGCAGGTCGAAATTTCTTTCTTGCAGGTGAGCTCAGCGCCCAGCGTTTTCACGCTGCAGAGTTATGGTAAATGCATCATGGATACCAGGGCCCTGACTGTGGGGCCAGAGAACTTAGGTTCCTGCCAGTGCCTCCTTACGCTGAGTGCTCTGGGTGCCTCACTCGCCTCACCTTAATCCCCACCCTGACGGACCCATAAATCTGGCAAGTCAAACCTAGGGAGCCGTGTTACCATAAACACCTAACCCTGGGAACCAGGGACCCTAAAACGGGTTAGAGTGCGCTAAAGGTAAAGGAACGCAACAGATTTACAATCATAGCGATGTGTTACCTGCTGGCTGTAACTTCTTCCCTGCACCCCCCACCCCAACACACGCCGAGCTGCTGCAACTAGGTCTCTAAATCTAAAATTGTTGCTCTTTGGTAAAAGATGATGAGTTGCACTCTCTCCACCACTAATAATTTTTGTGAGTATAAATATCCAATGCAATCTGGAAGTTTCTAAAATTACCTAGAAAAATAGCTTTGAGGAGCTCAGACACCACACACACACACAGTGATAGATTGATAGGTAATCCCTGCCTAAAGGATCCACAAACCCATAAAGCAGATAAATAATTCAACAGTTTAAAAAAAAAAATAACTAAATGGAATAGAGTCAGCTCTCCTAGATGCAATTCCTCAAGCCCCACCTCTTTCTATAGAAGCTTCATATCCTTCCAGAAACCTTTCTAGGGTGGTTTACCTCTAGAAGTTTTCATGGAGAAGTTCCTGGGGCTGATTAGAAGTGGTTATGACCTGAATAAATTACAATTCCAGGTGCCTATACAGTGTAAAGGGAGAAAAAATCCCCCAAAGTGATTCCTTGGTAGGAAAGACTGACTCTAAAGCCAGATGGAGCTGAGTTGGAATCTATGACCTCCATGGAGTTACCTCTTTTAGGCTTCCTTTTCTCACCCACAAAATGAGACCAAATGGTACTACTGGCTGTGAGGGACTATGTGAGACTATTTATTTGTTCAAGATATTTACCACCTCTCCCTGTGGGAGTATCCTTGCTCCTGGTTGACCTCAGGCTTGGCCATGGAGCTGCTTTGGCCAGTGGAATAGAAACAGATGTAATATACACCACTTCTAAGCATAAGCTTTAAGAGCCATCATGTGGTTCAACCATCTTTCTCTTTTCCTTCTTCCAGGCGATCTGCATGTCCCAGATAAAGGATCCCCTCCAGTCTGGGTCCCGGATGGTGAAGACCTGTGGAATTCGGCAGAGCCAAAGCCAGTTAGCATTGGCCATGTCATATGCATAAAATGTCTGTTATTAAACCACAGAAATTTTATTTTTTTACAGATTTTACTTATTTGAGAGAGAGAGCAGAAAGCCCAAGTTGGGGGGTGGGGTTGGAGGGAGAGGGATCAGAGGGAGAGGGAGCAGCAGACTCCTCAAGGGAGCTTGAGGTAGGACTCAATCCCAGGACCGTGAGACCACAACCTGAGCCAAAGGCAGATGCTTAACCAACTGAGCCACCCAGATGCCCTGAGATTTTCTTTTAAGATTTTTAAAAATTTATTTTAAAGAGAGAGAGCATGTGCACTCAAGCAAGGGGAGGGGCAGAGGAAGAGGGAGAGAGAGAATCTCAAGCCGACTTCAAGTTGAGTGTGGAGCCCAAGGGGCTCAGTCTCACGACCCTGAGATCACGACCTGAGCTGAAATCAAGAGTGCGATGCTCTACCCAGTCGCCCCACCACTGAGATTTTAGGAAGCATTTTTACCACAGCACACTTCTCCTAAGCCACCTGTTGCACAGACCAGTCCATGACTGTCCATGAAGTCCTTAACTGATACGAACACTAAGAAGCTGGACACATACAGGACTATGAATATCAGTCACGATATGCCAGAATAACACCCCTTTTCATGGGAGTCTGCACCCTAAGTTCCCGTTCAAAGGGGAGAAGTGCCATCATTTTATTTCATATCAACAACTCTCTACCACTATTAACTCCCTCCTACCCAGCTGACCTGTGACAGGATGAGCTGGGGGAGGGCTATGCTGAAAGGGATAGTAAAGGCTAATGTGTTAGTCTGCTCAGGACTGCTATAGCAGAAGATCATGGCCAGGTGGTGTATCAACAACAAATGTATTTCTCACAGATCTGGAAGCTGGAAGTCCGAGATCAAGGTATAGGCATGGTCAGATCCTGCTGAGAACTCCACAGGGCCTGGATTTATTGTGGAGGAAGGGGCTAGGGAACTCTTCCGATGGGGGAGGGAGGTCACTTTTATAAGAGCATAAGCCCATTTATGAGGGCTCCGACTTCCAGGCTTGGGCTTCTCCTAACAGCCCCACCTCCTAAACCATCACGCAGGGTGTAAGGATTTCAACATCTGAATAAGTGAGAAACAAACATTCAGGCCATAGAGGGCAGGATGGGCCAACAAGTCAAAGTTGTGGGATCACACATGGCCAAGGAGGGAAGTCAGTAGCAAGAACTAAGTGGAGCAAACTTGGCAGAAGTGGTAGTACCATGGGGGAGATGAGGCAGGGACGCTTGGGTGGTTCAGTTGGTAGGGCGGCTGCCTTCAGCTCAGGCCACGATTTCAGGGTCCTGGGATGGAGCCCCACATCGAGCTCCCTAGTCAGCAAGGAATCTGTTTCTCCCTCTCCCACTCCCCACAGCTTGTGTGCTCTCTCTCCCTCTCTCTCTAAGTTAATAATTAAAATTAAAGAAGATAGAAAGAAAGAGATGAGGCAGGTGCTGTCCCCCAGCAGGCCTCTTCCCTGCTCTCCTGGCATGGTTTGGGCTTCTCACTCATGGAGTTTTGAATTAAAAGTCACTTCTTACAGAAAGCTTTCCTGACCCACCCTAGTGTAGCAAGAGACTTGCAAAAGAGACTTGCAAAATTCTCTTTGGAAAGTCTTCATGTTAGAAAAGCAATTTGAGAATAAAAGACGTAATAGATTGGCCAAAAAAAAAAAAAAAAAAGAACACCTTGGCATATATATGATTTTAAAAATTTGCAAAATATGTATAAGGGCCCAATATAAGGGCTTTTCAATTTACCCAGATTGCATAAATCATTGAAAAATAAATAAAGATACAGATGGAATGACTGGAAATCTAACAGCTATTTTAGAAGCTGTACATGATTGGTGCAGTCAGACAAACAAACCACACCTTTTAAAATAAGGAGCAGAGGGGTGCCTGGGTGTCTCACTCTTTAAGCGTCTGACTTTGGCTTGGGTCATGATCCCAGGGTCCTGGGATTGAGCCCCACATCAGGCTCTCTACTAGGCAGGAAACCTGCTTCTCCCTCTCCCACTCCCTCCGCTTGTGTTCCCTCTTTTGCTGTGTCTCTCTCTGTCAAATAAATAAATAAAATCTTTTTTAAAATAAAATAAAATAAATTAAATAACAGGCAGAATCAGCAGCCCCTAGTAAGGAGCTGACTGCCCCCTCATCTTCTCCATACGGACCTGGAGAGCTGGTCTGGAGTTCCAGTACTACCTTCAGAAGCTCCATCTTCTGCCTGGGAATATCATTCTTGCCAATGGCACATAAAGCCTTGGGAGGATGTTTGCAGACTAGGGAGGGAGTAGGTGGACATGGATCTAGTTGGCCAGATGACATGAAGGAAATCACCAGTAGAGAGAAAACTGTCACAACCTGATCCCCCTCCTACATCAGCTTGGTCACATTTGTATTAGAAACCACTGGTGCAGCGGCAGCTGGGTGGCTCAGTCAGTTAAGTCTGCTTGAAGATTCTCTCCCTCTGCCCCTCCCCGCACTCGCACGCACACTTTCCCTCTGTAAAATAAACAAAACTTTAAAAAAAAAAAAAAGCTAGTCTGATGTGTTCTCCATCCCAGGTAATATTTTTTAAAGATTTTATTTATTTATTTATTTGAGAGAGGGAGAGAGAACGTGAGCGAGGGGTGGGGCAATGAAAGGGAGAAGCAGACTCCCTGCTGAGCATGGAGCACCCCACCCCCCACTGAACCGGACCCCCCCACTCCCAGGACATGGGGCTCAATCCAGGACCTTGTGATCATGACCTGAGCCAAAGGAAAATGCTTAACCAACTGAGCCACCCAGGTGCCTCTCCATTCCAGATAATAAAAATAATAGCTAATATTTATTGAGCACTTACTATGTGTCAGGCAGGCACTGTTCCAAGTGCTTTTAAAATATCAAATGGGGTGCCCAAGTGACTAGTAGGTTAAGCAGGCAACTCTGGATTTGGGCTCAGGTCATGGTCCCAGGGGCCTGGGATGGAACTCCTTGTCAGGCTCCACGCTCAGCATCTGCTTGAAGATTCTCTCTCCCTCTTCCTCTGCCCCTCCCCCTGCTCATGCACGCATGCTCTCTCTCTTTCTCTCTCTAAAATAAATAAATATATTTTTTTAAAGATTTTATTTATTTGTCAGAGAGAGAGGGAGAGAGAGCGAGCACAGGCAGACAGAATGGCAGGCAGAGGCAGAGGGAGAAGCAGGCTCTCTGCCAAGCAAGGAGCCTGATGTGGGACTCGATCCCAGGATACTGGGATCATGACCTGAGCCGAAGGCAGCTGCTTAACCAACTGAGCCACCCAGGCGTCCCTAAAATAAATAAATCTTTTAAAAAATAAATAAAACAGTGATGTATTTAATCCTTACAACAACCACAGAGCTATGTATAATTCTTGTTCCTATTTTTATAGATGGAGAAAAACTGGTTCAAGGACATGTTAAGCAATATCCTCCAAATCCTGATGGAGGTAGGATGTGATCTCCGGCAATTTGGCTACTGGGCCTGAGTTCTCAGCCACTACAATATACCACTTACTTCATGATAGATCCAGTCTCATCTCTTTACTTAATAAAACCACTAGCAGCACAGCTTGGCACCTGGAATTCCATTCCTGTTTTATTTATGTTCATTTTGGGACTGATTCTTCCATCACCACTTTGAGGAAAGCAGGGCAAGAGCTGGGGCCCCTGGCACTTAGCCACAGGGCGGGCATGCAATAATACTCCATAAATGTTTATTGTTTGGTGAATGAAGCCCAGTTTTACTGAGGAAGAAACACACTCAAAAAGGAAGAGCTAATACTGAACCTGAACCAAGGTCTCCTGACTCGAAGTCCAATGTTCTTGCAAAGATAGTCTGCTGACTGTTGCTGTGATATGTACGTGCAACTTTACCATCCAGTGGGAGGAAGGAAACACTGCAAGTAGGGTGTGGACAGTCCATCATCCTATGCACAAGCAGCGCCATCAGGAACACACCAAGGGTTACATCCAGGGAAATTAAATGGGGTCATATGCAACTTTGCAGTATAGCTGTATATATTATACTAAAGATTATACTAATAGGTATATTACATATATTAATATATAATAAATATTAACATTTTAAATATTAAACTTTATATAATATATATGATTAACATCGATGTATATTTTATTTACCTTTTGTATATGCTATATACATTATATTAAAACATTTTCCAAAATGGAAATTATGTTCTTGTTTTGATGATTAAATTTATTAAAATAGATGCTTATTGGAGTAACTGGGTGGCTCAGTCAGTAAAACATTTGACTGGATTTCAGCTTAAGTCATGATTTCAGGGTCCTGAGACAGAGTCCTGTGTCAGGCTCATGTTGGGCATAGACCTGTTTAAGATTCTGTCTCTCAAAAATTCTCATCAAGGTACTAGCCAATGGGATGCCTGGGTGGCTCCGTTGGTTGAGCAACTGCCTTTGGTTCAGGTCATGATCCTGGAGTCTGGGGTTCAATTCCCACATCGGGCTCCCTGCTAGGCAGGGGGTCTGCTTCTCCCTCTGACCCTCCCCCTTCTCATGCTCTCTCTCTCTCAAATAAATAAATAAAATCTTAAAAAAAAAAAAAAAAGATGCTAGCCAGTAGGATCCAACAGTACATTAAAAGGATCATTCACCACGACCAAGTGGCAGGCTGCAAGGGTGGTTCAACATCCTCAAATCAATCAATGTTTTACACTACACAAATAAAAGAAAGGACAGAAACCATATGATCCTCTCAATAGATACAGAAAAAGCACTAACAAAGTATAGCATTCTTTCTTGGTCAAAACCCTTCACAGTGTAGGGACCTCAATATCACAAAAGCCATCTACAAAAAGCCCACAGCAAACATCATTCTCAATGGGAAAAACTGAGAGCTTTTCCCCTAAGGTGAGGAACACGGCAGGGATGCCCATTATCACCACTGTTGTTAAACATAGTACTAGAAGTCCTGGTCTCTGCAACAAAAAGAAATAAAAAGCATCTAAATTAGCAAGAAGAAGTCAAACTCTCACTCTTCAAAGATGACATGATACCTTATGTGGAAAACCCAAAAGACTCCACCCCAAAATTGCTTGAACCCATATAAGAATTCAGCAGAACGGCAGGATATAAAATGAATGCACAGAAATCAGATGCATTTCTATACACTAACAATGAGGCAGAAGAAAGAGAAAAGAAGGAGTGGATTCCATCTACAATTGCACCAAAAGCCTTAAGATAACTGGGAACTAACCAAAGAGGCAAAGAATCTGTACTCAGAACACTTATGAAAGAAAGAAATTGAGACAGACACAAAGAAATGGAAAAATATTCCATGCTCATGAATCAAAAGAAAAATATTTTTTAAATGTCTATGCTACCTACAGCAATCTATACATTCAATGCAATCCCTATCAAAATACCATCAACTTTTTTTTCACAGAGCTGGAACAAAAAATCCTAAATTTTTTTTTTTTAATCCTAAAATTTTTATGGACCCAGAAAAGACCCCAAATACCCAAAGGAATGTTGAAAAGGAAAACTAAAACTGGTGGCATCTCAATCCTGGCCTTTGAGCTCTATAACAAAGCTGTGATCGTCAAGACAGCATGGTACTGGCACAAAAGTGGACACATACATCAGTGGAACAGAATAGAGAACCCAGAAATGGACCTTCAACTCTATGGTCAACTAATCTTCAACAAAGCAGGAAAGAATATCCAATGGAAAGAAGACAGCCTCTTCAACAAATGGTGTTGGGAAAATTGGACAGCCACATGCAAAAGAATGAAACTGGACTATTTTCTTACACCATACACAAAAATAGACTCAAAATGGATGAAAGACCTCAATGTGAGAAAGGAACCTTAAAAATCCTAGAGGAGAGCACAGGCAGCAACCTCTTCGACCTTGGCCACAACAACTTCTTGCTAGACATATCTCCAAATGCAAGGGAAACAAAGGCAAAAATGAACTATTGGGACTTCATCAAGATCAAAAGGTTTTGCACAGCGAAGGAAACAGTCCGAAAAACAAAAACAAAGAACAACAACAGAATGGGAGAACAAAGAACAAATAATCCAATCAAGAAATGGGCAGATGACATGAACTGACATTTCTACAAAGAAGACATCCAGATGGCCAACAGACACATGAAAAAGTGCTCAACATCACTCAGCATCAGGGAAATACAAATCAAAACCACAATGAGATACCACCTCATACCAGTGAGAATGGCTAAAATTAACAAGTCAGGGGGCACCTGGGTGGCTCAGTACAGTAGGCCTCTGCCTTCAGCTTGGGTTGTGATCCCGGGGTCCTGGGATTGAGCCCCACATCCAGCTCTCTGCTTGGCAGGGAGCCTGCTTCCTCCCCTCTCTCTGCCTGTCTCTCTGCCTGCTTGTGATCTCTGCCTGTCAAATAAATAAATAAAATCTTTTAAAAATTTTAAATTAAATTAAATTAACAAGTCAAGAAACAACAGATGTTGGCCAGAACGTGGAGAAAAGGGAATCGTCCTACACTGTTGGTGGGAATGCAAGCTGGTACAGCCACTCTGGGAAACTGTGTAGAGGTTCCTCAAAAAGTTGAAAATAGAGCTACCCTATGACCCCGAAATTGCATTCTAAGGATTTACCCCAAAGATACAAATGTAGTGATCAGAAGGGACACTTGTACACCAATGTTTATAGCAACAATGTCTACAATAGCCAAACTACAGAAAGAGCCCGTTCATGTCATGTTCACTGACAGATGAATGGTTAGAGAAGATGGGGTATGTGCATGTGTGTGTATGTGTGTGTGTGTATATATATATAATTATATATATATATATATATATATATAAAGAAACAGATGCTCATTTTTAAAGATTCACATGCCCAAAGGTACACCTTCCCAGAGAAGCATATTCTTCCAGACACTTTTCTATTGAAAAACATGGTTGTATATTATCTCATTCAAAAACAAATTCAGGGACACCTGGGTGGCTCAGTTGGTTAAGCAGCTGCCTTCGGCTCAGGTCGTGATCCCAGCGTCCTGGGATTAAGTCCCACATCAGGCTCCTTGCTCAGCGGGGAGCCTGCTTCTCCCTCTGCCTCTGCCTGCCATTCTGTCTGCCTGTGCTCACTCTCTCTCCCTCTCTCTCTCTGATAAATAAATAAAATCTTAAAAAAAAAAACAACCAAATTCATACTATAAAGCGTATAGTGATTTCTAATTTGTTTTGTTGACTGAAGCATTTAGAATGAACGGTTTCCTTTAGAGCTATATCATCATTTGTTTCTTCTGTTTGTTTGTTTTAGAATTATTCACTTATTTATTGAAGAAAGAGACCACAAATGAGGGGAGAGGGAGCAGAGGCTAGGCAGAGGGTCAGGGAGAGAAACAGGCTCTCTGCTGAGCACAGAGCCCAAGGGCAGGTTTGATCTCAGGTCATGACCTGAGCTGAAATCAAGAGAGGGATGCTTAACCAACTGAGCCACCCAGATGCCCCTATGATATATTTGTAACAGAGTGCTACATTGTTTATTTGTAATCCCCCCCCCTTTTTAATCATTTTACCATTGATGAATGCTAGGGTGTTTCAAATGTTTGCTATTACAAAAAAAATGTCACATAACTTTTCCCATTAAATGATTTCCTTAGAATAAGAGATTGAAATTATAATAGCTGGGTCCAACTGCATACATATGTTACAAATATGGCTCATACATGACAAAATTACTCCCAAAAAGTCTGAGTCAACTTTTACTATGGCGATCCCGAGGGGGTCGGGTCTTCCACCATTTGAGTATTGGCTGGATGGTTCAGGTTGGCCCTAGCTGGGACAACTGGGCTCTCTCTCCTCCACGGGGTCTCTCACGTTCTGGCACCCTAGGCTGGGATTGTTCTCACAGTACTGAGACTTCCAGAGACAGGAAACACACAAAACTTCCTGAAGCCTAGTCTGGGAACTGGCATCAGGGTTATTTCTACCACATTTCAACAAACAGAGCTATCTCTGCACCACGCAGGGAGGGGTCCATATGGCAGCGTTTTGGGTCCCTGTGGTATCTTAAAGGGAAATTTTCCCAATGTGAGGAGCCCTTGATGTCCTAAATTTCCCTGAAGCAGGAATTCATTTCAGCTCTTAAACAGAAAATAGATAAAATATTAATGAGAAATAAATAATTCTAAAAACAAGCAAACAAACAAATAGTGCTAGAACAACTGGACATTTATATGCCAAAAATGAAAAGGCCTATACCTCACACTTTATGTAAAAATTATCTCAAAATGGATCAAAAACTAAAATGTGAGCAGCACCTGGCTGGTTCAGTTGCTGGAGCATGCCACTCTTGATCTTCGGTTGTGAGTTTGAGTCCCATGTGAGGTGTAGAGCTTACTTAAAATAAAATCTTAAAAAAAAAAAAAACTAAAATGTAAGATGTAAAACTATTAGATTTTTGGAGGAAATGTAGGAGACATTTATATAAACTTGGGTTAGGAAAATGGAGCAAACTATGTTAGCTTTTGTGCAAAGGGAAGGTTGACAAGGGAGGACAGAGCCAAGGGTTTGAAGAGGGGTGTCAGGAACCACAGAAAATTATTCCCAGGCTTCAGACCCAGTCAAGGAACTTGCAACTGGACTGCAATTTGCCCAGTCGGATTTTAGAATTGCCTACTCCCTTCTGTTGGCTCCCTTTTTGAACAGAAATATTTAGAAGAATTACCCTATGCCTGTTTGACCACTGCGTGTTGGGGAAGGGGGACAGATGACCTGTTTCTTCTGTTTCAAGAGTCCTAAGAACTACACTCAAGGAGCTGATCTTGAGGAGCCTTCTTCCTGGGCCACCCTCGGATGACAAGATTCTGGACTTCTGGCTGGAGCAGGGACTGGATGAGACCCTTGTGGACTGGAAGAATGTATTTGGCATATGAGAGGAATATAAATAATTTGTGGCCTGAGCGTGGCCTATAGTGCTTCAAAGGTATGTCTACATCTTCTGTAATGAGCTGGAGCGAAATTCATCTCCACTTGAGTATAGAATGGACCTGGTGGCCCGCTTCCAATGAGAAGAAAATGGCTGAACTGACACGATATCACACCCTAGGTCAGGTTAGAAAAAGACAGTGGTTTCTGTCTTAGATGAGACCCCCTCCCCTTTCTTCGCACCTTCTCAGGGAGGCCAGCTGCCATGACAGAGGGACACTCAGGCAGCCTAGGGAAAGGCCCACGTAGGAAGAATTAAGACATGCCAGCTACTGGGTGAGTCACCCTGGAAGGAGATTTTCTGAGGTCAGCTAACAGCCACACAAGCAACCTTGAAAGTAGATCATCACCAGGTCAAGCATGGGAAAGACCACAGCCCTGACAGACAGCTCGTCTCCAGCTCCCTGACAGACCCTGCACTGGAAGCACCTAGCCAAGCTGCTTCCAGATCCCTGCCCCTCAGAAACTGTGAGGTAATAAATGTGTGTGTGTGTGTGTGTGTGAGTGTGTGTGTGTGTGTGTTAAGATTTTTCATTTATTTATCTGACAGCGAGAGAGAGAGAGTAGTACAAGCATGGGGAGTGGCAGGCAGGGGGAGAAGCAGACTCCCCACAGAGCAGGGAGCCCAACATGGGACTCGATCCCAGAACCCTGGTATCATGACCCAAGCTGAAGGCAGATGCTTAAATGACTGAGTCACCCCAATGTCCCAGTAAAGGTGTGTTGTTTTAGGCCACTAGGTTTGGGATGATTTGTTATTCGGCACTAGAGAACTAATAAGGTTGGCTACCGTGAAATGGGTCATTCTGTGATTTTGATCTCTTTGTTTCTTTCCCACAACCACTGACTAGTTTTTCACATCCTGAAAATATAGGATATGAGGCAGGGAAAACAAGAGAATTCGGGACAGCTTAAAATATATATATACCAGTGTGGTATTGGTAAAAAGCATAGACGCATAGAAAAATGAAACAGACTAGAGCCTAGAAATAGTTCCATGTAAATACAGCCAATTGATTTTGACAGAAGTGCAAGGGCAATTCAGCAGAGCTTTCTCTATTTTTTTTCTTTTCCTGCTATAAAAGTTTACCACAAACTTAGTGGCTTAAAACAACACAGATTTGTTATCTTGCAGCTCTAGCAGTCAGAACTTGGGTCCAAAGGGCTAAAATCAAGCTACCAGCAGGGCTGTGTTTTTCTTGACAGCTCTCAGGGAGAACCAGTTCCTTACCTCTTCCAGCTTCTAGATGCCACCTGTATTCCTTGGCTCATGGTCCCTTTCAGCAATGACATCACTCCAACCTCCTTCTGTCATTTCATCTCCTTCTCTGACTCTGACCTTCCTCTGTTCCTCTTAGAAGGACCCTTGCAGATACATTGGGCCCATCTGGATGGTGTTTTCGACAGGTGACCCTACAACAACTGTATCCTCCTATGCAAAAAAAAAAGAAAGAAAAGAAAAGAAAAAGAACCTTGACCTATCCTCACACCCTATACAAAAATTAACTCAAAATGGATCATCAAAATGTGGAAATGAAGCCCTGAAAGTTTCAGAAAAAAAACACAAGAGAAATCTTTGTGAAGTTGGATTAGGGAAATAGTTCTTAGATACTACATCAAAAGCACAATCCATTGTTAATAATAGAAAAATTAGACTTTGTCAAAATTTTGCTCTGCAGAGGTAATGATAAGAGAGTACGTGAAAAGATCAGCCATAGAATGGGGAAAATATTTGCAAATCATATATCTAACAAAGGACTTGTCTCCTGAGTATGTAAATAACTCTTGAAACGCAGAAATAAGAAAACAAACAGCCTTATTTTTTAAATGGTAAATGATTTAAGCAATCACCTCACCAAATTAGATGTACAGACTGCAAATAAGCACCATGAGATGCTCACCATTGTTAGTCTCTACGGAAATGCAAATCAGAACTATAATCAATACAATACACCTGTTAGCATGACCCTACACACACATACACACACATGTGCACACCCACGCGCGCGCGCACACACGCGTGTTACCAAAAAAATCAACAATATCAAACTGGAATAACTGGAATTCTTTTTCTTTTTAATCTTTTTTTAAAGATTTTATTTATTCATTTGACAGAGACAGACAGGAGAGAGGGAAAACAAGCAAGGGAGTGGGAGAGGGAGAAGCAGGCTTCCCGCCAAGAAGGGAGCCTGACGCCAAACTGGGTTCCAGGAGCCTGGCACAGGGCTCCATCCCAGGACCCTGGGATCATGACCTGAGCCAAAGGCAGACGCTCAACGACTAAGCCACCCTGGCGCCCCGGTAACTGGAATTCTTATACATTGCTCCTGAGAATGCAGAATAGGACAGCTGATGTGGAAAACTCTTCGGCATTGTCTTTTCAAGTTAAACATACACTTACCATATTTATCTAAAGACAATAAAATCTATGTTCATACAATAAACCTGTATGTGAATGGTTAAAATGGCTTTATTCATAATATCCAAAACCTGGAAACAACCCAAATATCCCTCAGCTAGGGAATGAACTAGAAACAAATGAAACAGAGACACATTTGTACTATGAACAACTGCTTGGCTATAAAAGAGTAGACTGCTGATCCGTGCAACAGCACAGGTGAATCTCAGATGCCTTCTGCTAAATAAGAAAGCCATACTCAAACACGCTATATGATTCCATTTATATGACATTCTGGAAAGGCAAAAAACTATAGGGACGGAGAACACATTAGCGGTTTGACTAAGAAGAAATAGCTGGAGAGAATTCTTTTGGAGGAGGGTAGGGGACTAGAGCCGCTCTGTATCTTGATGGTGGTAATGGTTACAAGGACTCTATGCACTTGCCAAAACTCTTAGACCGTGCACCAAAAAGAATATATTTTATTTTTTTAAAGACTTTCAAAGTTATTTATTTGAGAGAGGGAGAGTGAAAAAGCATGAGCTACAGAGGTAGAGGAAGAAACAGACTCCCCACTGAGCAGGGAGAGATGCGGGACTCGATCCCAGGACTCTGGGATCATGACCTGAAGTGAAGGCAGATGCTTAGCCAACGGAGCCACCCAAGAATATATTTTACTAAATTTCAATTTTTAAAATCAAAAAAATTTAAAAGAAAAAGAAAAAGGTATATGAGGCCAAATGTCCTGTGTTGTCTTATGTTAGGGAGTGGGTCCCCTATGTCAGGGAGCAAAGGATGGATGGATGGATGGATGGATGGATGGATGGATGGATGATATGTGCCTGCCTTCATGCTTATGATCACCTGCTCACATTCTTGGGTTCCTCAGGTGATATTACTGAGAACTTCTGGGCAGAAGTTGCAGGTGTCTTTTCTGTACACCCCCTCAGCTTATGGTACAGTGAGCATCTGAGGCTAAATGAGACACCAAATGTGAAAGCTCTTTATGAAGTCGAAATGTACTGCCAGCTGTGTCGCTGCTGAAGGAACAGTTGACACATTCATTTGTTCTGCAGCAATGCTGAGGCTTCTGAGACCAAATACCACAGGTTTAAAAAAAAGTCTATAGAGGGGCGCCTTAAGCTTCTGAATCTCGATCTCAGCTCCGGTCTTGATCTCAGGGTTATGAGTTCAAGCCCTGAGCGGGGCTCCCTGCTGGGGATGGAAGCTACTTTTTAAAAAAACGATAGAGAATCCCGGTCCAAGGATGAGGTGACAGGCAGGTAGGCAATGGATACACATACAGTGCAAGGTCACTACTAATGACCACCTGTAACACGTCTCCTTCCCAACTCGCCACCTGACAAAATGCTCTCTGGAAGATTATAAACAGAGGATGAATCCAATCTCCAATTTCAAGACTGAGAAAATGAAATCTGGGAAGAAGAGGAGATTTCCCCAGGATCACACTGTGAGCTGGCCAGGGATTTGGGACCCCGGTCTCATGCTCTTGACTGCATTCCCTTCAATTGCTGTTTTAAGTGGTGTGCACACAATTCTTCTAATTCCCCAGCAGCCTAGCCCAAATAACCAGCATGACAGATAACTGAATTGGGCAAAATATTCCAGAGACATAAAAAAGGAAAAAGAACAGCTTAAAGCTCCTATAAAGGAAAACAGCTGTGCAAAGAAAACCATTTAAATTTAACATAGAATTGTAACTTTCTTTTTTCTATACTCTGCTGGGGAGCACTTGGATTTCTCTCTGCTCTCCTATGCCAGACAAAAATGACATGATTGTGGGTTATTTTACTTGGAGTGTTTCTCAGCCTCTAAATATGAGCCAACCCAAGCTCTGCTCAGGAGAATTTTTTTAAATTTAAATTTCCAAGGAAAGAAGGGGGTTAATGGACTGAAGGCTTTTATCCATAGGTCTAAGAATTGGTTTCCCCCACAGTTTAAAAGGAGACAGGAGCGCTCTACAGAAAATCTGTAATGCACCTTTGTAGTCCTCAGTCTAAGGAAATGGAGGGAATTCCAGAAAGAAGCTGCTGCCACATGTTGATGTCTCTTTCCAGATTAAACCTAACATTCAAGTCAATTTCTGTAGGCTGGAAACTGCTGAAGAAAACAAAAGTGTCTGAAGCAGAAAATTAAAGAGCAGTAAAACAAAGAGATCCTACTTTCTGCACTCCAGAGGGCATGGAATTAAAAAACAAAACAGGGGCGCCTGGGTGGCTCAGTGGGTTAAAGCCTCTGCCTTCGGCTCAGGTCATGATCTCAGGGTCCTGGGATCGGGTCCCACATCGGGCTCTCTGCTCAGTGGGGAGCCTGCTTCCTCCTCTCTCTCTCTTCCGGCCTCTCTGCCTACTTGTGATCTCTGTCAAATAAACAAATAAAATCTTTTTAAAAAAATTAAAATTAATAAATAAATAAAAACTTGACCTGTATCTCTGGACAAGCAGAAAGCTAATTTTTTTTTAATTTCTTTTCAGCGTAACAGTATTCATTGTTTTTGCACCACACCTAGTGCTCCATGCAATACGTGCCCTCCTTAATACCAACCAACTGGCTCCCCCAACCTCCCACCCCGCACCCCTTCAAAACCCTCAGATTGTTTTTCAGAGTCCATAGTCTCTCATGTTTCACCTCCCCTTCCAATTTCCCTCAACTCCCTTCTCCTCTCCATCTCCCCATGTCCTCCATGTTATTTGTTATGCTCCACAAATAAGTGAAACCGTATGATACTTGACTCTCTCTGCTTGACTTATTTCATTCAGCATAATCTCCTCCAGTTCCATCCACGTTGATACAAAAGTTGGGTATTCATCCTCAGAAAGCTCATTTTTGGAAGAACTGTATTCCAACCCACAAAGGGATAGTGAATCTTGGAGAACTAAGGCAAAATAAAAGGGTTTCCACCCTTCTCTTCACAGGGCTTCCCACCTGCATTGGGGTAGAACACAAAGGAAGGAAATTGCTCACAGAAATTCATCTTCCTGCAAAGGTGGCTGACTTTATTTATACATACCGTGCTCTTCTTACAGATGAATGGTTTACTTCCTGACAAGACACATTTAGGATCATCACATGCTTGAATTTACTAGCAGGTATTATGGTAAATTATTTCGGGCTATAAAACCATGCCCGATTTATGTGCATAGCAGAGCCTAAAAGTATGACTATGACAATGTCAATAAAGAGTGTTTAAGTTCTAATAGTCTTCTTATGAGCATTTATGAACATCATTCATTTTTAAGGAGACAGAGAAGAGTTAGTGAATTGGCAGATGTCAGACAGAAGAAGAATTTTCAATTTTGCTCTGTATATCGAATAGTCTGCTTACAACAAATTTCATCAAACAAATGTTTGGGGATGGGAGATGGGAAAGCTGTGACACAGTGGGCATTGGGGGTCCATTGGGGGGGCTTGAGTGGGCATTTGGCTTTGCCTCTTCCTTGTCATGAAGGCAACTCTCTCGGAGCCTCAGCGTTTTCTTTCTTCTTCGTTTTTTTAATTTAATTTTTTGTGTGTGTTCCAAGTTTCATTGTTTATGCACACACCTAGTGCTCCATGCAATACGTGCCCTCCATAATACCCACCACCCGGCTCACTCAACCCCCTCCCCACCCTCTCCCTTCCAAAACCTTCCGTTTGTTTCTCAGAGTCCACAGCCTCTCATGGTTCATCTTCCCCTCCGATTTCCCCCAACTCACTTCTCCTCTCCATCTCCCCATGTCCTCCGTGTTATTCCTTATGCTCCACAAGTAAGTGAAACCAAATGATAATTGACTCTCTCTGCTTGACTTACTTCACTCAGCATAATCTCCTCCAGTTCTATTCATGTTGATACAAAAATTGGATATTCATTCTTTCTGATGGAGGCATAATACTCCATTGTATATATGGACCATATAGTTTTTATCCATTCAACTGTTGAGGACATCTTGGTTCTTTCCACAGTTTGGTGACCGTGGCCATTGCTGTTATGAACACTGGGGTATTGCAAGCTTTACTACAAAGCTGTGATCACCAAGACAGCATAGTACTGGCACAAAAACAGACACATAGACCAGTGGAACAGAGTAGAGAGTCCAGATATGGACCCTCAACTCTCTGGTCAACTAATCTTCAACAAAGCAGGGAAGAAATATACAGTGGAAAAAAGACAGTCTCTTCAATAAACGGTGCTGAGAAAACTGGACACCTATATATAAAAGAATGAAACTCGACCATTCTCTTACACCATACACCAAGATAAACTCAAAATGGATAAAAGACCTCAACATGAGGCAGGGATCTGCCAAAATCCTAGAGGAGAACATAGGCGGTAACCTCTTCGACATCGGTCACAGCAACTTCTTTCAAGACATGTCCCCAAAGGCAAAGGAAACAAAAGCAAAAATGAACTTTTGGGACTTCACCAGGATCAAAAGCTTCTGTACAGCAAAGGAAACAGTCAACAAAACAAACAGGCCACCCACGGATGGGAGAAGATATTCGCAAATGGCACTACAGAGAAAGGGCTGATATCCAAGATCTATAAAGAACTCAAACTCGGCCTCAGTGTTTTCATTTGAAAAGGGTGGATGAGGGCGCCTGGGTGGCTCAGTGGGTTAAGCCTCTACCTTCGGCTCAGGTCATGATCTCAGGGTCCTGGGATCGAGTCCCGCATCAGGCTCTCTGCTCAGCAGGGAGCCTGCTTCCTCCTCTCTCTCTGCCTGCCTCTCTGCCTGCCTTTGTGCCTACTTGTGATGTCTCTCTGTCAAATAAATAAATAAAATCTTTAAAAAAAAAAGAGAGAAAAGAAAAGGGTGGATGAGAGTATTCACCACGTGACGCTATTGTAACATTCATGGAAATTTATGTTTTAAAAAAAATCCTTCAGATCGTCGTAGCATAGGTTGGTTTATATTTAGAAGAAGAGAGTGGCTCATATTTAGAGGCTGAGAAACACTCCACATGAAATAACCCACAATCATGTCATTGTTATCTGGCATGGGAGAGCAGAGAGAAATCAAGGGCTCCCCACAGACTGTAGCAATAAGAAAGTTACAATTCTCAGGTGATGAAAAGGAGGAAAGGAGGAATGTCCTCACCATCAAGTTATACTCCCCCTCAGCATATCTCCCTGCTGGTGCTACACCCTGTCAAGTGAAAACTATTCACAGAATGTCGCAGAATGCTGAGTCTGTTGATTTCTTGCTAGCAAGAGAGAAGTGTTAACAGAATCTGAGCAGAGAGCCCACAAGCATTGGATCTATTTACTCTTTCGAAGGGAACTTTACCACTGTATTAATTTATAACTGCGATGACTGAGCTGCTTCTTTCTGTCACCTGTAAAACCTGTAAGCAAATTCCAATGTCCTTATCTGTCCCTTTCATTGGATATTTTTTCAGGAGTTTTGATTGGTAAATGCCAAACAGGGTCCTTTAATAATCTGAATTTCCTGGGGTGTTTTTTTTTTTATTTAACTTTATTTTTTCAGTGTTCCAAGATTCATTGTTCATGCACCACACCCTGTCTCCATGCAATCCGTGCCCTCCTTAGTAGCCACCACCAGGCTCACCCACCCCCTCTCCCCTCCAAAACCCTCAGTTTGTTTCTCAGAGTCCACAGTCTCTCATGCTTCATCTCTCCCTCCAATTTCCCCCAATTCACTTTTCCTTTACTTCTCCTAACGTCCTCCACGTTATTCCCTACCCTCCACCAGTAAGTGAATTTCCTGTTTTATAGCTGTTCTTTCCCTAATTGGCTCCCAATCATTTCAGTTCCTACTGGGAATTCCACTCCCTCCTTATCTGGCCCTAGTCTCCTATTTCTGATTTTTTCTTTATTATCCAGTGTCTATCGGTTTTTCTATGCATATTGAGTTTTTTTCCTCTTTGGTTACAGTAGGTCTGTGCCATTAATAGATAGTTTCCAACTATCTCAGTTCTTTTTCCAACTATTTTGGATAAAAACATTTAATTTTCCAAATGAGTGTACTTGATGGCTTTGAGGGGTCACTCACACCTCAGGATACATGGATCCTTACCATCTAGTTAATTTGCGTTCATAAGAAAACATAAGATGCAAGAAGATACATAAAAGAGGAAAAATAAGGGACATAGTTTTTAAACTGAAATCAGCTGATGTGGATGATAATCTCCTAAGAGAGGGCCTAATTTTTAGTTTTCACTCAGTCCCATTTGCTGTTACCACTGCTCTAGGACAACAGGCTTGATCAACTGTCTTCCCGCTGCTCTCCGGCCGGTATTACTTTAACTTCAGGGACAGATACACTGAGGCTGTAGCAGCCACCTGGAGTGTGGCAGCTGGCAAAGGTATCAGTCTTCCCTGCCTCGCCAGCCCCTCCCCCTGCTTAGGTTCCCCAGTGTCAATGCTGCAGACATGACTCAGACTTCTTTCTTTCTTTTCAATAAACGTGATTATCTGGGGGTGCCTGGGTGGCTCAGTGGGGTAAGCTTCTGCCTTCGGCTCAGGTCAGGATCTCAGGCTCCTGGGATAGAGCCCTGTAACTGGCTATCTGCTCAGCAGGGAGCCTGCTTCCTACACCCCCTCTGCCTGCTTGTGGTCTCCATCTGTCAAATAAATAAATAAAATCTTTTAAAAAAATAAATAAACGTGATTATCTGTTCCTGCCCTAGATTTGTTCAAAGAAAGGTATCAACAAAATCACTTCTAAAAAATCACTTGTCATTCATAAGTCTTGCTTTGGGTTTCAGAAAATATGGTTGTCTCAATGAGGCCCAGATCTCAGGAACGGAATCACTACTCCAATAGCTTCGGTATTTCCAGGACTTGACCACCACCTGGTGAAATGAGAGCTCGGGCATTCTGTTTTATAATGGAACTTTCTTTTTTCTTTTTTTTTTTAAAGATTTTATTTATTTATTTGACAGACAGAAATCACAAGAAGACAGAGAGGCAGGCAGAGAGAGAGGAGGAAGCAGGCTCCCTGCTGAGCAGAGAGCCTGATGCGGGGCTTGATCCCAGGACCCTGAGATCATGACCTGAGCCAAAGGCAGCGGCTTAACCCACTGAGCCACCCAGGCGCCCCTATAATGGGACTTTCAAAGCTGATTCAAAGGAATTTGACTGCTGTCACAGAATCAGCCCTGAAGACAGAGCATTAAAAGGGTCATTCGATTCCCTCACCATAGGCCAGCACTGTAAAGTTCATGAGTGGCCTCTTCTAAGACGACTTCCTTTCATTCAAGCATCTGGGTCTGGCCTCAGCTGTTACTCAAGGTCCAAGTTTCACGGTCTAAGGACTACCTCTGTAAGAGAAGTATCTCCCTATTAGACATTTCAGCCTTCATTTCCCCCTTCCCTAATCACACCGGTTTGCCCTATTGGAGGCCTTCTTCCTGTACCCAGTAAGTGAGCACTCATTTGCCCGGGTCTTATGCAAGGGTCAGCCCCATGGTCTTTCCATAGACTTTCACTGTGGCACGGTTATTCGGCTCAGACCAGTCAGTATTGCAGAGAAAGGAAGATAATTAAGAACAGAGTCATGTCCAAGTTATATCCTAATATATGCTTCTAAAACCCAAAGTCCATTCCATTGCCTCCAATTTGGCTCTGCTACTTCAGAGCTGTATGACCTCTCTGGGCCTCCATGTCCTTATCTGAAACTGAGTGGGAAGTGAAGACTACCCCACCTCACCAGTGGGCTTCTGTGAAGGCTAATGGAGATTTGTAAGGAGCCCAGGACCCTGGCTAGCATATACAGGATCATTAATATATCTACATGAGCCCACTGCTTCTCTAACTCACTGGTCAGATCTTTACGCAACATATTCTGTGCAAAATCATGGTGCTGCTCTCAGCACCATGTATTAGCCCCCACCCTGATGTTCCTGCTACCCCTCACTCCACATCTTACCCCCTGCAATGCAGTCTGACCAGTTCTATGTAGGTTACACTTCAGTTTCCAAGCCAGTCATAAGAGGAGGAGGAAGGAACGTTCTGACCTCTCAGATGAGCAATCTCGCCCTTCTTCCCAGATCTGCTCCCTCCCCAGCTCCTCCCCTGTGGTTCCCATGACAAATAAATTTTTCTTACATGGCCACAACGGAATGTTCTGAGATGGGCAGCTTTCTAAACTAGACCGCTAAGAGTCATTCTTGGATCACTTCGGAACTACATTGAGAAAAGAACATCTTTCTCTCCTGGTACGACGAGGCTTGAGGAGGGAGGCCTGGGAGCTATGGCAGCCATGTCCTTGGCTGTGGGGACAAGGTCAGTGTGAAGGCATAGACAGTCAAGCCAACAAACCGACAGAGGTTAGAGTTGGAGGGAAAGCATCTTCCCTAGGCAAGGAAGATGTCTCCAGATCCCTGTGCTGTCTGCTCTTCCTGAAGCCTGGTTGTTGAACCCGTGTTTTGTGGTATAAGCACCCCGTCGCTGCCCATCATTGCAGGTGGGGTTCTGTGCTTGAAACCAAGAGACACCTAAGATGAAGGGCAAAGCTTATCCACTCAGCCAGAATCCTTCCTCAATGGCCTCGCCTGTAAGCCTTGGCTTGGACTGACCCCTAGGTCTGTGCTGATCTATTAGCATGTTCTGTCTACTACCTCAATCTACCAAGGAAATAATCACCATAACTGTTTCTTAATGGTCTCTAACAGAGTAAGCATTTTACATCTATTGCTGCTCTTCATTATGCTAAACTATATAGAGAGAGAGTTTATATATATAAACTCTCTCTCT
>NC_081558.1:71792149-71966363 GCF_022355385.1 Mustela nigripes | reverse complement strand
TTATGAATTTATTTGAGAGAGAGCACACACATGGAGGGAGGGGCAGAGTGAGAATCCTGAAGCAGGTTCCCAGCTGAGTGCGGAGCTCTATGCTAGGTAGATCCCAGGACCCTGAGATCAAGACCTGAGCCAAAATCAAGAGTGGCCAGCTTAACCAATTGAGCCATCCAGGCGCCCCCTAAATTGTAATTTTTAGGTAATTTCATGACTCGGGTACAAATGTGGAATAAACATGTCAAAAGTTTTATTCAACTCATTAATTAATAGGAATCCAGTAAAATGGTTTTTTTTTTTAAAGATCTTATTTATTTATTTGACACAGAGAGAGAGAGAGAGCATAAGCAGGCAGAGGAGCAGGCAGAAGCAGAGAGAGAAGCAGGTTCCATGCTGAGCAGAGAGCCCCATGCGGGGCTCGATCCCAGGACCCTGAGATCATGACCTGAGCTGAAGGCAGAGGCTTAACCCACTGAGCCACCGAGGTGCCCCAGAATCCAGTAAAATGTTAAAACTGGTTCAAAAAGAGATGGAATTATATAAATTTATATTTTCCACCACACAAAATTAACTGGCATTTTTATGAACAGGAATCACTTGCATTACTATGAACAGGAAATGTTACCACTGTTTTTCTCAACTTAATTTCTACTCTTAGAGAGTTGTTTGGGGGGTGGGGAGCCTCAGCAACTGCAAGTCAAATACACAACCGAATGGAATCAGGTGTCTCAGAAGCTCCCCCACACAATGGCCAGCATTCCCCTGAATGGACACCCAGTCATCTCTTTTGCCCATTTCCAATTCTTGGACGATCTTTTTTGACAATTACAACCTTATAAGAGAGAGGCGATTATACACAAGAAACCATCACCACCACTTTGGAGAGGAGGAAACCGAAGGTCATAGAAGGAAGAAATGTATTTTGATCACATGCTTTCGTAAAATGGGAAGCTGGGATTTAGACACTGCTCTGACTCCAGGATCTCCACCAAAACTGTCCAAGGTAGATAGGGCCTTAGGCACATTTCCTGCCTCACACTAGTCTCGCTAGAGGAATGCATCCCTCACTCACTCTTTCACTCATAGACACTGCTTTTATTAGGTGCTGTGATGAACTGTTTGCTATCTTAACTTAATGAGCTCCAGATCACCAGGAACAAACCTTGGTGTGATGAAGTCAGGTTCTTTGACATACTGTATGTAGGAAGTGCACAATAGAGGACCCATAGGGT
Organism: Mustela nigripes; assembly: GCF_022355385.1. Lineage (NCBI taxonomy): Eukaryota > Metazoa > Chordata > Mammalia > Carnivora > Mustelidae > Mustela > Mustela nigripes. The sequence goes on along the minus strand of NC_081558.1, from coordinate 71,965,137 downwards.
GTCCCACCAAATGAAGGAAAAGCGAGAATTACAGAATTAGGAGGAAGGAAGGAGTTTAGGAGGATGTCAACAAAACGGGGTTTTAAAACTCAGAGCAAAGCAAGGCTATGCATCAAGGTATCATACTAAGTCTTGGACTGTGACATGGACCAAGGGACCCCTTTCCTTGGAAACAATAAAGTTACAATACTGTGCAATGCTGTGTCCTGATCCCACGTTCCTTGCCTAGGTTGTAAACTCTGCACCTGGGTTGTAAAAAGAGGCTGTTTCTCTATGTCAATGACTTTGACCCCTCCAGGCAAGAAGAGGATGTTTCTTTTTTTTAACATTTTTTATTATGATTGACATACAACATTGTGTGACTTTAAGGTATACAAGGTATTTGCTGATTTATATGTTTATATACTGCAATATGAATACCACTGTAGCTTTAACTAACACCTCTCTTGCTTCACTTAATTTTTGTTTCCTTTTTGCAGAGTATGTGCCGTTCTTACTAACACAATTCCAAACCTATAAGTTTCTGATAGTGTGTAATTTTAGAGAAAAGTTTCCCCAGGAATAAGGGAGCAGTACTCACTCCAAGACAGGATTTTTTTTTTTTTTTTGAGGCACTTTATAGCTACAGTGTCCTTAGGAGACATATTTATTAACATTGGAACTGATTTTTCTGATGTCTTTTATTCCAGTCTGATGAATGGCCAGGCAGACTTTGAAAGACCATGCTAATATTAACTTCCTCACATCTCAGTGGAAGCCACAAAGAGATCATTACAACACAGCCCAAGAAGGTGCTATAATAGGGGATTTAACTTAGACTTAACTTAGGTTAAGGAAGACTGCCTGTCGGAGGCAGACCTCTCCGCTGGGAAAAGCAGAAGTTGGCCAAAGCAGGGTGGGAAGAGGGTACAGCCCAGCAAGGACATAAGCAAAGAGAATGAGGGAGAGGGTGGCAAATTGGAGGAATGGCAGATACTGGTATAGGTCAATCAACAGGATGTCTGGAATGCTGGGGAGAATGGCAATGGATACCCAGACTCCCCTACAACCAGACAGAAAGTACCAGTGACCTTGGAGTGTGTGTTCTTTGTTCAAGGAACAGTTCTTTGAGTGGTCTTCCTATGTATATACAAATGAGCGGCAAGTAGCCCTGTGAGGGGAGAGTGCCAAGGGGAATCCCATTTCCTAGGGCCCCTGCTTATTTAGCAAATCTGATACCAGCCGAGGAAACAGGGCCATGTTGTACACTTGGCATGGAGTTTTCCTCTCCTATTCCCTGAGAACATTTAGGGGAGCCAGGCTGGCCTTTAACCAAACCTGCATTGCTGAAAAGGGCAATGAGACTCGAGAGAGAAAATCGCCACAAAGAAATGGGATGGCCTCCCAGGAGAGAACAGGAGTTAGCCAAGAGTTGTCTCATTCCGGGTCCTGAAAGAGAACAGATCTCACATTGCAACAGGCTAATCCTCCTGCTGTCTCTTCTCTGGCCGAACCCAATCAGAAGCCCAGGACGAGGATGCCTGGGGATGCTTTCCCAGGAGGTCAGCCTGCCAGGGCGTGAAGCAGGGTGGAGATGGGAAAGCAGTGCATCTGGAGGGACAGAGCTGAAACTCTCAGCACAGGGGTTAGGGCTGAGAGCGCTTTCTGACCTGTTCACACTGGCGTGTGATTGTTTCCGGAAAGTGAGAGGAGAGGAGTTGTTACTTACAGCCGAGCAGGGAGGAGGAGACCCAAGGACACTGGACCTGGTGTCTGCTGCAAACTGCCAGGGCAGGAGACAGGCAGGCACAAGAAAACACTTCCAAATGACTTCCTTACTTCATTTTCATTTTAACTCTTTTGCTTAAAATAATTTGTTATTGAAATTTAGAAACTGAAAGGAGTGACCGTGGGTGAACCCTTCATCAAAGAAGATCCCATTCCTTCAAGTTCCAAGACCAAGGGGTTGGATGGCTGAGCAGATCTGGAAGGATTTGAACGTCAGGTAGAGACGTTATCCTGAGCCACAGGAGAGGCTGAAGCAGGGAGCGGCATAATTTATGGGCCTGATGTTGCTGGATTATTGCCGTGATAGCAAGCTCCTGCCCTCTCATTTATCCGACCAGGAAGGATTACACATTAATTCCATTGCCAATGGACTTTCCTGCCCAGAGGGAGAGGACAGCCAAGAACCCTGGGAACCAAGAGAAGGCAAGGAGCCAGTGAGGGGAGATAGAAAATAAGGACAAAAACAAGCAGGGGCGCCTGGGTGGCTCAGTCAGTTAAGCGACTGCCTTCTGCTCAGGTCAGGATTTCAGGGTCCTGGGATCGAGCCCCACGTCAGGTTCCCTGCTCAAAGGGGTCTGCTTCTCCCTCTCCCTTTGCCCCTCCCCCACCTCATACTGTCTCTCTCTCTCTCACACACACACACATAAATAGATAAACCCAATCTTGAGCCTTGAAAATAATGCAGTAGAATTAAAAAATCTTGTTTCTAGGTATCGCATTCTTTGGTTCTACGTTTCTAGGCTTTTGAGGAGTGTATAAGCTGGTTTCAAGAATGTTCTGAGGTTTTAGTCAAGAAAATGATTTATTCCCTGCTCTAGGCCAGGTACCAAGAGAACAAGAAGGAAGTGTGGGTACTGCTCTTGAGACCCTCACAGATTTGCAGAGCAATAGATACATAAACAATTAATTAAGGTGCATGCTGAGCCCCTAGAATAATGTAGGACATACTGTAGACACAGACACACACACAAGACAGCTAGAATTCTAAAATTTTGTTTTTAGAAACAGGTGCAGAAAGTTGAGTTAATTACATTCCTCGGTACTATCTACAGCATCTCCCTTCATCAGTCTCCTGGTTTTTTATTTAATTTAATTTTTTATTTTGAGAGAGTGAGAGTACAAATGGGAGGCAGGGCAGAGGGAAAGAGGAAGAGAGAATCTTAAACAGGTTCCATGCTCAGTGGACACGGGGCTCAGTCTCCTGACCTGAGCTAAAATCGAGAGTCAGTCGCTCGACCAAACGAGCCACCCAGGTGCCTTGTTCTTCTGTTTCCTTTTCTCCCATTCAGTTCCCTGAAAAAGTGGGTAGGCACCCACTTTAATGGACATGATAAGTAAGGAGGAGCACCTCCTCCTTCCCTGACCTTGCTGGTACACTTGTAAAAATATATAGAAGCCATACCATGCCATCAATCTTCATCTGCTTCTTCCAGTCAACTCTCTGATGTAAGATCCATCCACGATGAACGTTCATATCTAGCTCACAGCACCTAATGACTGAAAAGTGTTCCATAGTACATGTCCTATTCCTCCAACAATGAAAGCTTGATTGCCTCCAACGGCCCCACTCCCACACAGAGGCCGAAGGGAACACCCGTGGATCTGTCCATTCACAGACTGGGAACAAGTTTCTCTGGCATATTTATTTGCCCAGGAGCAGGTTGGATGGGTCGTGGAATATATGCCAGGTCCCTAAGTACTGGTATACTGCTCTCCAGAGACCCACACTTGGTTGTCTCACTCTCTACCCTAATGTTTGCCAGCCCTGTGGCTCTAAAGTAATGTTTCATTTTTATTTTGTGTTTCTTGGTTACCTAATGAAAATGAGCAATGTTAGCCTTTGTGCACTTTTCTATTGGATTTACTTTATAATCTAGATTTTATTTGTGTCACTTTTTAATGATGTAAAACCTCCTTATCTGTGCCCCAATTGTCTATTGCCTATTGTAGTTTATTTAAAATAAATTCTTTTTTTAAAGTTTTAATTTAAATTCCAGGAGTTAGCATACAGTATTATATTAGTTTCAGGTGTACGATGTACTGATTCAACACTTCCAATAACACCCAGTCCTCTTCACAATCCCCATCACCTATTTAAAATAAATTCTTTATCTAAATGTAATATAATCTATTAACTATTTTAACTTGTGGTTGGTGTGGCCCTGCTTAAGAAATTTCTCAGCCCCACCCTCATCACAAAGACACTCTCCTACATTTTCTTCTTTTAACTTGATGGGGGTTTTTTATTTTTATTTTTTATTTGACAGACAGAGGTCACAAGTAGGCAGAGAGAGGCAGGCAGAGAGGAGTGGGGGAGGCAGGATTCCTGCTGAGCAGAGAGCCCAATGTGGGGCTCGATCCCAGGATCCTGAGATCATGACCCGAGTCAAAGGCAGAGGCTTAACCCACTGAGCCACTCAGGCACCCCTTAACTTGATGGTTTTATCTTTCCATGGGAAATTAGTCCATGTATAGTTCACTTATAGTTGATGTGGTGCCAACTTCATCATCTGTCAAGTTCTCCTACATACAAAGGTATATCTCTGAGTTCTTTGTTCTGCCCATTGGGCTAGTCTATTCACCCACAATTACCATACTTCTTTTGTTATTGTGGCTTTATGATATGTGTTGATATCTGGGAAGGTGAGCCTTCCTTCTAGTTCTTCTGTATTTCAACATGAATCTAGATATTTATAGACATGTGTTTTTTCTTAGACATTTTACAGGAAGATGGTAGAGATCCCCCCAAAAATCCAACCGGAATATATCTTGGATTGCATTGCATACATAGACTAATTGGAAGGAAACTAGCATCATTACAATATTAAATCATCCCGTTCAATACCGTGCACTGTCTCTCCATTTATTCAGATTATTTTCTATTTCCTTTTTTAATGTTTTCAAATTTCCTCCTACTTCACTTCCTCAGTACTTTCTAATTTTTGCACTTGTGACAGGCATTGTGTTCTCTCTTATACCTTGTGGTTGTCATTGCCAGTATGAAGAATGAATTCTAGTGAATCTTGTAAGGTGATATTTTTTTCTAGCGACCTTGTTAAACTCATATATTTTAATAGTTTATTTGTTGATTTTGTTGGGTTACAGTTGAGCATATCATTTGCAAATACTGACAATTTTATTATTTCTATTATTACCCTTTTACCTTTTAGGGTCCCTTTAATGTCTCTTGGCATTGACTAGAGTGATCAGTGTTGTGTTGAACAGTAGTGGTGTTATCAGGCATCTTTTCCTTATTTCTGATTTTATAAGGAATACATCAAATGTTCTTCTTTGGAATATAAAATATTGATGAAAGAAATTGAAGATGGTGCAAACAAATGGAAATATATACATGTGCAATATAATGAATTGAATTGAATTGAAAGAATTAATATTCTAAAATTATCCATACTACTTAAAGCAATCTACAGACTCAATGCAATCCCTATCAAAATACCAATGACATTTTTCACAGAACTAGAACAAATAATCCTAAAATTTGTATGGAACCACAAAATAGCCAACACAATATTGAGAAAGAAGAACAAAGCACAATCCTATATTTAAAGATACACTACAAAGCTGTAGTAATCAAAACAGTATAGTAGAGGCATGAAAAATAGACGCACAGATCAATGGAACAGAACAGAAAGCCCAGAAATAAACTCACAATTACACGGTCAACTAATTTACAACAAAGGAAGCAAGAACATACTAAGAGAAAAGACAAAATCTTAAATAAATGGTGCTGAGAAAATTGGACCACTTTCTTACCCAGGCACCAAAAAAAAAAAAAAACCCTCAAAATGGATTAAAGACCTACACATGAGACCTGAAACCATAAAACTCTTAGAAGAAAAAACAAGTAATAATCTCTTAGACATCTGGAGCCCAGAACACTTTGGAACCAGACTTAGACCTCTCTGCCTAGGAGCCATCACTCATGAGCCAGGGGAGTCAGTCAGGCCCTGGACAGCAGGGCACTGCAGAACACTGGGACAGCTGCCTGCTACGCCTAGCTCTTAGCCAGATCCATCCAGCTCTGGACACACCTCTGTAGACTAAGATCTATGTAGGTGGAAAGTTCCAAAAAGATCCTGTCCTCCCCCACTCCAAATACAGGCTACTCTGGAACTGTGAGCCATGACCATTTGGTCTTGGGAAAGCTGAGAGATCAGCCTGGGAACAAGTATTTTACAAATCCTCTTCTTCTTTTTAAGATTTTATTTATTTGTTTGAGAAAAAGAGCATAAGTTGGGGAGGGGCAGAGGGAGAAGTGGACTCCTCGCTGAACAGGGAGTCCTATCTGGGGCTCCATCCCAGGGCAACAGATCACAACCTGAGCCAAAGGCAGACACCCAACGGACAGAGCCACGCAGGCGCCTCTGCTCATCCTTTTCTAGGGAGACTCTGCACTTATAAAATTCTCTTCATTTAGTCAATAATAAGACAATAATGTTTTTATAGGCCTTAAAAAAACAAAATCCCATTAGCAACAATTTTCTAGATCTGTCTCCTGACACAAGGGAAACAAGAGCAAAAATAAACTATTGGGACTTCATCAAAATAAGAAGCTTTTGCACAGTGAAGGAAACCATTAACAAAATAAAAAGGGCAAACTACTGAATGGGAGAAGATATTTATAAACGATATATCTTTTCTTTTTTTTTTAATTTTTAATTTTTTTATAAACATGTATTTTTATCCCCAGGGGTACAGGTCTGTGAATCGCCAGGTTTACACACTTCACAGCACTCACCAAAGCACATACCCTCCCCAATGTCCATAACCCCAACCCCCCTTCTCCCAACCCCCCTCCCCCCAGCAACCCTCAGTTTGTTTTGTAAGATTAAGAATCACTTATGGTTTGTCTCCCTCCCAATCCCATCTTGTGTCATTGATTCTTCTCCTACCCACTTAAGCCCCCATGTTGCATCACCACTTCCTCATATCAGGGAGATCATATGATAGTTGTCTTTCTCTGCTTGACTTATTTCGCTAAGCATGATACGCTCTAGTTCCTTCCATGTTGTCGCAAATGGCAAGATTTCATTTCTTTTGATGGCTGCATAGTACTCCATTGTGTGTATATATACCACATCTTCTTGATCTATCTGATAAGGGGTCAATGTCCGAAATATATAAAGAATTTGTACAACTCAAAACAAAAAAACCAAATAATCCAACTAAAAATTGGACAAGGACCTGTAGAGTCATTTCTCCAAGGAAAACATCCAGATGACCAACAAGCATGTGAAAAGATGCTCAGCATCACTCATTGTCTGGGACATGCAAATCACAACCACAGTGAGATATCCCCTTATAGCAGCTGGAATGGCTGGAATCAAAAAACACCAGAAACAAGTGTTGTCAAGGATGTGATGCAAGAGGAATCCTTGTGCACTGTTGGTGGGAATGTAAATTGGTGCAGCTACTATGGAAAACAGTATGGAGTTTCCTCAAAAAGTTAAAAATAGAACTACCCTATGATCCAGTAATTTCACTACTAAGTATTTACCTAAAGAAAACAAAAACACTGATTCAAAAAAAAAATAAAACAACCCTTTATTTACTGCTGCATTATTTACAATAGCCAAGATAAGGAAGCAACCCAAGCGACCACTGATAGATGGATGGATAAAGAAGACGTGATATAAAAATATATCTATATCTATATCTATATCTATATATAATATATATATATCACGTCTTCTTTATCCATCCATCTATATATATAATATCTATCATATATGTATATATGATAGATATGTGTCTATATGATACATATATGATATTGCACATATATATGATAGATATGTGTATACATACATATATAATGAAATATTCCTCAGCCATAAAAAAGAATGAAATCTTGCCATTTGCGACAACATGGATACACCTAGAGGGTATTGTGTTCTACGTGAAATAAGTCAGATAGAGAAAGGTAAGTGCCACATGATTTTATTTATATGTGGAATCTAAAAAACAAAACAAGCAAAAAGCAGATATTGACCCATAATTACAAAGAACAAACGGATGGTTGCCAGCAGGGAGGGATGGAGAGATGGGCAAAATGAGTGAAGGGCAGTAGGAGGTACAGACTTCCAGTTATGGAATGAGCACATCAAGGGGGTGAATGGTACAGCATAGGGAATATATAGTCAATGGTACTGTGATGGTGCTTTGTGGTGACAGATGCTAGCTACATTTGCGGTGAACACAGCATAACATATAGAGCTGTGGAATCACTGTGTTTTTAATCCTGAAACTAATGTAACATGTGTGTTAACCATACTTCAGTTTTAAAGAAGAAAAACAGCAGCGTCTGGGTGGTTCAGTCAGTTGGGCATCAGCCTTTGGCTCCGGTCATGGTCTTGGGGTCTTGGGATCGACTCCTGCATTGGGCTCTCTGCTGGGCAGGGAATCTGCTTCTCCCTCTCTCTCTCTCTGCCCTTCTGCCTGCCTGTGCGCTCTCTCGCGTGCGCTCTCTCTCTCAATAAATAAATAAAATCTATAAAAACAAACAAACAAAACAAAGTTCTTCCACAGAGTAAGATGCTTTCCATGGGCCTTGGATAGAGAGACTCCTCGTTGTTCACCATAATCCAGCCTTCCCCTCTTGCATGGTGTCCCAGAACATTTTTCCTGAAAAACAACACCACTTACATGCTATTGCTCTAGTGGGGAGATGAGCAACCCCAGGGAGGTAAAAGTCAGGGAAGCGAGGCGGGAGGGGGAAAGTGATGGAGGAAGGCGTTCTCAGGCTGTCACAGCTTCCCCGGAACAGCTGCTCAGATTCCTCAGGATGCTTCCAGAGAGGCTGTATGAAATGACCGAGTCACAGAACAGTCTGGTAGGGTGGGAAAGGGAACTCTGTTTCCGCTGGTATCCTGCCATGTCCTATCTCCTCGGGGTGGAGGTCAGCCTGGGAGGCCTTACCCCCTTTGTGTTTGGATTCATCACTCAGTCCCCTTGGTGCCTTCTGGGAAACTGGCCAATGTGGCTAAGAGACATTTGGGGACCTCTTGGATCATGGGAGCAGCACTGCCCAGCATGCTTTCAAAAAAAGTGTCAGGTCAGGATTCACCATGACTCACTCAGGTCTTCTCTTTTCACCTCTCGGTCGCTAAGACCCCAGGAATGACGTGAGCTGTCACCAGGGAGTACCCTTGCAATGGACGAAGGTAGGCATAGCCAAGCAACTCTGGAATGGCGCATAATGGTTGTGTACACATGACAACTGAGTTAGAGCTTGGCATATTTCCTAGACTTGTTTACAGTTTGATGAGGCCATGTGTCTACATCATCATTGTTGGAATGTGAAATATCAGTCACTCTGGGTCTGGTACTTAAGACAATGCGCGTGCCTCCTTCATGATGTCTTTCCTTCTAGCAGCAGGAACCTGCTCATGGCAGCCACCTAGCTTCCACGAAGACAATGACATCCCTGTGGGATGGTAGAACTTTAACTTGGAAGAAACTTGGAACCCCTAGTGATGCCATCCATCCTCCTACTCTGGACTACTCACAGTGAGATGAGTACGTGAAAAAGACAGAAATGGTTTTTAAGCCATTGTTTTAGAACTTTTTCTTTCTTTTTTATTTTTTAAAGATTTTATGTATTTATTTGACAGAGAGAGACAATGTGAGAAAGGGAACACAAGCAGGGGAAGTGGGAAAGGGAGAAGCAAGTTTTCCACAGAGCAGGGGGCCTGATGTGGGGCTCGATCCCAGGACCCTGGGATTATTGCCTGAGCTGAAGGCAGACACTTAACAACTGAGCTACCCGGGTGCTCCTAGAACTTTTTCTTATAGCAGTTCACTGTACCCTAACTAACATGATAGCTTTTATTTTTTTTTTAATTACCATCTATTCTAGTTTTCTGGGAGTTCTTTTCATAAGAGTTGCTTAATTAGATCAACTTTTTTGTATTAATGGTATTTTGTGATTTTTCTCTTTTAGTCCATTAATAGAGTCAGTTGCATATAGAGATTCTCTAATGTTGAAGCATCCTTGCATTATATATACATATGCACACACACACATATACCTAAACATACTGTTAGATTTGGTTGACCAATATTTAATTCAGAATTTTTGCATCTATATTTATAAAGTGAGGTAAGCCCTAAATTAGTCAAGGTTTAATTGCAGGTAAGAAATCATAAAAGCAAAAGGGCTTATATATAGGGCACTGGATAAATAAATAAAACAGTAAATCAGATCTTGTCGCTGTGATGCTTGGGTGGCCCAGTTGGTAGATAACTTGCTTTTGATCTCAGGGTTGTGAGTTCAAGCCCCACCTTTGGGCATGGAGCCTACTTAAAAAAAAAAAAAGAAATAATTAAAAAAAAGTAAATACAGGGAATGGGTGCTCATAAAATTATTAAAAGGGAAGGAGAAGCTTGCTCTAGGCAGGGTCTCCAGAAGAGACCCTCAGAACAGACCAGAGAGCTGTTACCACTCCCTTAGATGGGGAGGGGAGGACGGAGAGCTGGCTGCCAGAGGTCATCAGACACTGTGATCCTCAAAGCTAGTGAATGGACACTAGACTAGTGGCTAGTCTTCTCAGTATTGCACCAGTCACGTCCCCGTGATCACGCTAAGCAAAGCAACGGCAGGAACATTAGGAAGATGGCCTGCCTCACACTTTGCACTTCTAGATTTCATCCAAATGCATCTGATTGGTGGAACTTAATCACATCAAGAACTCTAGCTGCAAAGGAGACTGAAAGGGGTTGTATTTAGTTGTCCAGGTTTTTGCAGTATGGGTGGGCACAGTGGAAGACCATCAGAAGGGACAGTGAGCATTAAGTGACAATCATGTTGGCCATGATGCACTAGTTTACACCGTAATAGCAATCCCCCAAATCACAGTGGCTTAAAATAGCAAAATACCTATGTCTCCTGACTATCACAAGTCAACAGGGATGTGATTCTGCTCATCGTTGCCATTGAGAGACCCAGACTGATGGGGCAAGTGCCATCTCACACATTGCTGGTTGCCACCATAAAGGCAGAGAGGACCCAGGGGTCTCAGACCAGCCAGTGAGCACACCGGCCTAGGAGTGACACACCACTTGAGCTCATAAGGCATTGGTCAGAATCTAAGAGGCCCCACCGAACCTCAGGCGGGTTAATAACACACCCGAAAACTGGGGAAAGACCTGAAGTATTGTAATTACCACAATTCCATCTACCCACACCTAGAAATGTCTTCTCTTCTGCTCTCCTGATACAGATTTGGAACTGAGTTTATGCTAGGCTCAGAAGACCAGTCAAGCAGGCTTTCTTATTTTTCCAGTCTCTGGAACAATTTGTGTAAAATGAGAATTATATACTCCTGGAGAGATTGGAGGAATACTATTCATAAAACCATCTGGGCCTGTGATTTTTAATGTGCATAGGAGGAGATCTTCGAGATACTTTTTCTCAAGAGATTCATAAGTCTGTTCGAGGTTCCTATTTCTTTTCAAGTCAATTTTTTGCCCTTTATATTTTCATGTATGAAGTATTTTTATATTCGTTCATTGTGTTTAAATCTCTCATATCTGATTTCCTGCTTTTCACTCTGGGATTTGTTTATTTACAGGGTTTCTCCCTTTCTCAGTCTTTGCAGAGGCTTGTTTACCTAATTAATTTTATTGGTGAAACACTGGCTATGTTAAAATAATCTTTTTTCTATTATTCACTATTTCACTGATTTTTACCTTTTTATTTATTACTTCATTTTGCTTCATTTTTTCATGTTTGTTTTGTTCTCTAGGTTGATTCTCAACTTGAGTGGGTAGGACATTTGGTTTTAGTCTTGATTGTTTTTGCTACACAAAAAGGCTATAAAGTCATAGGCACACATTTTGTTATGTAGTACATGAATCCATTTGGAAAGCATAAATATTCTCCTTAAGCCCAATGAAGTCTTGTGTATGTCTGTTATCCTCTGCCTCTGATACCCTATTTCTTGGAATCTGTCCTACAAATATGATTGAACAGCGGGTAAAGCTATAAGTACAGGCTATTTATTATAACTCCTATTCATAATAGTGGAAATACCCCCAAATGTCCATCAATCAGAGACCTGTATTCTTTTCCTGTGGCTGCTATAACAAATGACCACAGACCCGGTAGCTTAAAAGAACACAGGTTTCTTCTTTCACAGTTCTCTAAGCCGGAAGTCTGAAATCACTAGCCATGATCTGAAATCAGGGGTCAGCGGGGCAGCACTTCTTCTGGAGGCTCCAGGAAAGAACCCGGGTCTTGCATCTTCCATCTTCAACTCATGCAACTCCTGAATGACTGCTAGACTTAGCCAGCTGGTGGCTGCCACGCTCCAATCTCTGCCTCTGTCCACACATCACCTCCACTCCACTGGTGTCAGATCTTCATCTGCCTTTCTCTTATGAGGATGCTTGTGATTCATTTAGAACCCACCCAGATCATCCTGGGTAATACCTTCATCTCAACTCAATCACATCAGCAAAGACTTCTTTTCCAAATAAAGTTAACACTTCCAGGCTCTAGGGATTAGGATATTGGCATTTGAGGGGAGACGACCATGATTCAGTCTACTGTAGGAATGGTTAAATATGGGGCGCCTGGATGGCTCAGTGGGTTAAAGCCTCTGCCTTCAGCTCAAGTCATGATCCCAGTGTCCTGGGATCAAGCCCTGCTGAGCAGAAAGCCTGCTTCCCTCTCTCTCTCTCTGCCTGCCTCTGTGCCTACTTGTGATCTCTTTCTCTGTCAAATTAATTAATTAATTAATTTTTTAAAAAGGAATTGTTAAATAAATCACGAGGATATACCTACCCCTACAATGAAATATTTTGCCATCATTATGAAGAGTGAGATGGAATGGAGCCTATTAATATGAAAACATGTCAAAGACATGCTGCTAAGAAATTAAAAAGTACATTGCAGAACAATAAATATAGTATTACCCTACACCATAATTTACATATATTATACATGGGCTTAAAATATATTTCTGAATGCCTACTCAAAAGTAGCAATAATTGTGTCTGAAGATGAGAGAATTTACCCTTCTTTTGTACTTTTCTATACTGTTTAGATTTTATTTTATTATGATTATGATTATGATTTTTAAGGAGGCTCCATGCCTAGTGTGGAGCCCAGTGCAGAGCTTGAATTCATGACCTTGAGACCAAGACCTGAGCTGAGACTAGGAGTCAGACACTTAACCTACTGAGCCAGCCAGGTGCCCCTAGATTTATTTTTTTTTTAATCAGGTACAGGTTATTTTTATAATCTTTACCACTGTAAAGTATATTATTCTAAAATATTCTCTAGCCCATATGCCTGCAGGGCCCTGACCCTGCCACGCAGGACTCTGCTTTTCCAGCAATCCTGTTTTACAGGAGAAGCAGAGCAAAGCAATCATCTTCCCATGCCCTGTGAAGGTCCGTAGTTTTCCTCTTTTGCCACCTGTTGTTGAACCTCCGGGGACAAGTCATAATGGGAACGGAGAAAGACGGTGATGACGAATCAGCTTTCAGAGTGAGCAGATCCATGAGCTGTTTAGTTAATTACCACCCAGACCTTCAAATCCCCATTCTCTTCAGGCCATGTCACTGGCTGGAGAAACTTAAACAAGTGACATAACTTCTCAGACATCTTTATCTATTATATTTCTTGGAGGATATTTAAAGAGGTAATTAAAATTAAATAAGGCCGTAAGGGTGGCAGCCTAATCCGGTAGGATTGGTGTCCTTATAAGAGAAGGAAGAGAGGTGACATTAGTAAAAGGGTTGAACAAGAAGTCTCAGCCCCCATTTTCCCACAAAAATAACTTTCATGAAGAAAACTCCCCATAAACTAGTTATAGAAATAATCTACCTCAACATAATAAAGGACATAGATAAAAAAAGCACACAGCTAACATACTCAACTGTAAGAAACTGAAAGCTGTTTCTCTAAGATCAGGAAAGGCAAACATGCTTGCTCTCACCACTTCTATCCGAAGTAGTACTGGAAGTTCTAGTTAGAGCTATTAGGCAAGAAAAAGAAATAAAATCACCAAATCAGAAATGCAGAAGGAAAATTATCTCTGTTCACAAATGACATAGTTTTATATGTAGAAAACCCTAAAGATCACACACACACACACACACACACACACACACACACACACAGTTAGAGCTAATAAATTTAGTAAAGTGGCAGGATAGCAAATCAAACTACAAAAATCACTTGCATTTTTATCATACTATCAAAGAACTATCCAAAAGAGAAGTTAAGAATATGATCTCACTTAAAATACTTGGAAATGAACTTCACCAAAACATGAAAAACTGATATGCTAAAAACTTTAAAACCTTGATAAAAGAAATTAAAGAAGATACAAATAAATGGAAAGATATCCTATGTTCATGGCTTGGAAAACTTAGTATTATTAAAACGTCTATACTATCCAGGGGCACCTAGGTGGCTTAGTTCATTAAGCATCTAACTCTTGATTTCAGCTCAGGTCATGATTTTGGGGTCCTGGGATTGGGCCTCACATTGGGCTCCACGCTTAGAGCAGAATCTGCTTGAGATTCTTTCTCTCTCTCTCTTTGCCCCTCCCCCCCAATAAATAAATAAATCCTTTTTTTAAAAGTTTATACTCTCCAAAGTGATCTACAGAATTCAGTGCTATGAGCAACAACATCCCAATGATATTTTTCACAGAAATAGAAAAAAAATAATCCTACAATTCATATGGAACCATTAAAGATCCCAAATAGCCAAAGCAATCATGACAAAGAACATGCTGGAGGCATCACACTTTCTGATTTCTTTTTTTTTTTTTAAGATTTTATTTATTTGTTTATTTGAGAAAAAGAGAGAGTGCTTGAGCAGGGGGAAGGCATAGAGGGAGAAGCAGGCTGCCCACTGAGCAGAGACCCTGATGTGGGACTAGATCCCAGGACCCTGGGGTCATGACCTGAGCTGAAGGCAGACATTTAACTGACTGAGTCACCCCACGTTTTCTGATTTCAAAATATCTTACATATCTACAGAAATTAAAACAGTTTGGTAATGGCATAAAAACAGACAGACACACAGATGACCCACAGAGGGAAAAAGTTGCTTTAGCAGATACTAATGGGAAAACTAGACAGCTACATACAAAAGAATGAAACTGGGCCACTTTCTAACATCATACACAAAAGTCAACTGAAAATGGATTAAAGACCTAAATGTGAGACCTGAAACCATAAAATTCCTAGAAGAAAACATAGGCAGTAATTTCTTTGACATCAGCCGTAGAAATATTTTCCTAGATATGTCTCCTCTGGCAAGGGAAACAAAAGCAAAATTAAACTGTTGGGACTACAGCAAAGTAAGAGCTTCTGCACAGCAAAGGAAACCATCAACAAAACAAAAAGTCTACCTACTAAATGGGACAAGGTATTTGCAAATGACATATCTGATAAGGGGTTAATATACAAAATAATAAAGAACTTATATAACTCAACACCCCCTCCAAAAATTTTTGATTAAAAAATGGGCAAAGGATATGAATAAACATTTTTCTAAAGAGGACATGCAGATGGCCAACAGACACATGAAAAAATGCTCAGCATCACTAATCATCAGCAAAATGCAAATTGAAACCACAATGAGATATCATTTTACACCTGTCAGAATTGCTAATATCAAAATCATAAGAAATAACCAGTTCTGGCAAGGATATGGAGAGAAAAGAATCCTCATGCACTGTTGGTGGGAAGGCAAACTGGTACAGCCACTGTGGAAAAACCAGTGTGGGAATCCCTCAAAAAATTTAAAATAGAATTACCATATGATCCAGTAATTCCACTACTGAGTATTCAACCCAAAGAAAGCAAAAATACTTATTTGAAAAGATAATGCACTCTTGTGTTTATTGTAGCATTTAGAATAGCCAAGATATAGAAACAAGTGTCTCTAATAGATGAAAGGATAAAGAAGATATGGGAGATATATACATACAGCAAAGGATACAACAGAACGAAAGGCAAACTATGGAATGTTAGACAGTATTTGCAAATCGTATATCTACATGAGGTTAATACACAAAATATACAAGGAGCTCCTAAAACTCAGTATCAAAAACACAAATAACCCAATTATGAAATGGGCAAAGCATCTGAATAGTCATTGCTCCAAAGAATACATGCAAATGGGCAGCAGGTATTTGAAAAGGTGCTCGGTATGACTAAGCCCTGGGAAATGCAAATCAAAACACAATTATATTGAGGTGCCTGGGTGGCTCAGTGGGTTGGGCCGCTGCCTTCGGCTCAGGTCAATGATCTCAGAGTCCTGGGATCAAGCCCCGCATGGGGCTCTCTGCTCAGCGGGGGGCCTGCTTCCTCCTCTCTCTCTGCCTGCCTCTCTGCCTGCTTGTGATCTCTGTCAAATAAATAAATAAAATCTTAAAAAAAAAAAACACAATTATATTATCTTACACCTGTCAGAATAGCTATTATCAAAAAGGCAAAAGGGGTCAAGTGTTGGCCAACATATAGAGAAAAGGGAAACCCTTGTGCATTGTTAGCGGGAATGTAAATTCACAGAGCCATTATGGAAAATAGCCTGGAAATTCTCACAAAGCTTAAAAACAGAACTACCATATGATCCAGGAATCCTACTTCTGGGTAGATATCCAAAATATTGATCTCAAAGAGATATCCACACTCCCTTGTTCATTACATCATTATTCATAATAGCTGAGATACGGAAACAACCTAAATGTCTATTGACACATGAATGGAAAAAGAGAAAATGTGGTATATACATAGAATGAAATGTTATTCAGCTTTGAAAAATAGGGAAATCTTGCCAATATATCAATACGGAGAAATGTTAAGTGAAATAAGCCAGTCACAAAAGAACAAATATTGCATGACTCCACTCATGTGAAGTACATCATAGTCAGCCTCATAGAAGCACAAAGGAGAATGATGGTTTCCAGGGGGTACAGGGAGAAGGAAATGGGAGATATTGTTCAATGGGTAAGAACAGTATGTTCTAGAAAGCTATGTACAACATTGTACCTACAGTTAATGATCTTTTGCACATTGTTGAAAGAGTAGATCTCATGTTAAGTGTTTTTACCACAAAAGCAAACAGTGCTCTTACCACAAAACATAAAGAGGGAGGGCTACCAGGGTCGTATGAACACAGAGGAAAGGCCTCGTGAAGACACAGGGAGAAGGTGGCCAAGGAAAGCCAAGGAAAGAGGCCTCATGAGAAACCAAACCTGCCAGCACCTTGATCTTGAACTTTCAGCCTCCAAAACCGTCAGGAAATAAATTTCTGTTATTTAAGCCACCCAACCTGTGGTATTTTTTAATGGCAGTCTAGACAAACTAATCCAGGATTTAAAAGCCAATTATGGTAAGAACTTTATTTGAAAATCTTCAAGAGATTTCATGGACTAGCTAAACATTAAAAGGGCTCGTCTTGAAATAAGTCAACCAGAGAAAGATAATTGTCATATGATTTCTCTCCGATATGAGGAAATTGAGGGGCAGTGCGGGGGGCTTGGGGGGTAGGAAAGGAAAAAATGAAACTAGGCGGGATCGGGAGGGAGACAAACCATAAGAGACACTTAATCTCACAAAACAAACAGAGGGTTGCTGGGGAGATGGGGGAGGGAGAGGGTGGTGGGGTTATGGATGTTGGGGAGGGTATGTGCTATGGTGAGTGCTGTGAAGTGTGTAAACCTGGTGATTCACAGACCTGTACCCCTGGGGCAAATAATACATTATATGTTAATAGAAATAAGTAATTTTTTTTAAAAGGACTCTTCCTGGCATCATAAAAGCGATAGATGTTATCTCTTATTGGTTCTGGAAATTAGGATAGGTTGTCTAAATCTGGGTTTTAGTTCTCCCAATTTGGAGAATTTCCATTTGGGAAGCAGAATTAAGATAGCACAATGAAATAGTATGGTCTGGAGCACTCTGGACCAGGATGAAGGTGCTTACCAGCAGGAGGACACCTGCTTAGTTACTTAATCTGTCTGCATCTGACTACTCCGACCCTACCTCACTGGATTAGGCAGTGAGCGAAATTAAATGACAGACTGTGGCAGGTGCCTGGCTGGCTCAGTTCAAAGACATGGTCATGATCTCAGGGTCATGAGTTCAAGCACGAGATCAGGTGCAGAGATTGCTTAAATAAATAAACTTAAAGAAAATGTCATACTGTAGAGATATGGCAATCTCACACCTGCTTGGTAGCTATTACACTTATTTGACAATGATAGGTCATTACTGTTACTTTCCTTGAACACCTCATTACTTTGGAAAGAAAATATTTTCTTTAAAAAAAAAAAGGGGAGGGGGTTGGGCACCTGGGTAGCTCAGTGGTTTAAACTGCTGCCTTCAGCTCAGGTCATGATCTCAGGGTCCTGGGCTCTCTGCTCAGCAGGGGGCCTGTTTCCCTTCCTCTCTCTCTGCCTGCCTCTCTGCCTACTTGTGATCTCTCTCTGTCAAATAAAATAAAATAAAATCTTTAAAAAAAAAAAGATTTTATTATTTATCTATTTGAGAGCGAGAGAGAGCGTGGACAAGAGCGGCGGGGGTGGGGGGAGGGTGTGGGGAGCAGAGTGAGAGGGAGAAGCAGAGCAGGGAGCCCAACTGGGGCTCCATCCCAGGACCCTGAGATCATGGCCCGAGCTGAAGGCAAACGCTTAACAGACTGAGCCACCCAGGCACCCCAGAAAATAATATTTTCTAATAAGATATTTCCTAGACTAAACTGTTTAGTTCAGTGTTTTGCCCATGAAGGGTCTGACCTTCCACTGGAAGCTGGAGAAGATGGTGATAATAGCATCTATTTATTGAGCTCTGACTTGTGCACCCAGCACATATGAATTTTTCATGCATTGTTTATTCAAGCTTCTAGATATCCTAACAGGGAAATATTGTTATTATTCTCATTTTACAGATAGAAAACTAATACTCAGAGCAGTTAAATCACTTTCTAAAGGTCCTACAACTACAAATATCAGCTATTCAACTCCAAAGATCACTTTTCTTAGCTCCGATGCTGTACTGGTCTCAAATATACAATTACCATTTGTATTTCTACACGTTTTTCCAATACTAAGTACTTTATGTGTTTAATGTTCCTACCAACCCTATAAGGTAGGTACAAGATTTTATCTCTGTTTTACAGATCAGGAAACTGACGGTTATATAACTTACCCAGTGTGATTTAGTGATTGCCAGAGCTGGGACCCAAACCTGGTCTGTTCAAGTCCAAGTTTCTGACTCTTATTGCCCTACTTTATTGCCTCCACACTGTGCTCAGACTGTACAAAGCAGTGGAAAGTACAAGAAACTGGAGTTTAAGAGAGCTCGATTTTGAACTTGGCTGTGTGACATCAAATAAGTCATTTTGCTTCTGAGCCTCCGTTTATCATCTGTTAAACAAAGAACTTCAATTAGGCCACCAGTTATTCCCTTTGCTTTAACATTATATCATGGCAGGTGAATTTTGAAAAATTCCATTTATTATGTCTCTAAACTTAGAGAAAACGTGATTATAAACTCCTGAAAGGAAGCTATAGTGATTAAACAATTATGGTAAAGAAGTTCGACCCCCACACTTCAGAAATCAGCTCTGTACATGGATTGGGGCACCAGTTAACTGACAGTGGCAATAAAGACTAGATTGAGTATCTGTAATTCCAGACAAGTATTCTTCTCACTCCGCTTTGGTTTACTTTTCAGTTGAGTGAAGATCATGCTAATACCTACATGTAAGTTCATCTTAGGAGCACTCCTTCAAGTATTAAAAAAGGAGAGAGAGGGGTGCCTGGCTGGCTCAGTTAGAAGAGCGTACAACTCTTGATCTCAGGGTCATGAGTCCAAGCCCCATGCAGGGTGTAGAGATCATTGAAAAGATAAATAAAAACTTTGAAAAAGAGGAAGAACTGGGAACCCATGGGTGGCTTAGTCAGTTAAGCGTCTGCCTTCGACTCAGGTCATGATCCCGGAGTCCTGGGATGGAGCCCTGGCGTGGTATAAAGGCTCCTTGCTAGGCAGGGAGCCTGCTTCTCCCCCGGCCTGCCACTCCCCCCACTTGTGCGCTCTCTCTCTCTCTCTCTCTCTCTGACAAATAAATAAAACTTTTGAGAAAAAAGAAAAGAAAAGAAAAAGTGGGAGAATAGACAGGAAACAACATAGGGGAAAAGTTAATAAAAATGCAATACACTGAGGTGCCCAGGTCGTTCAGTCAGATGAGCAGCTGACTCTTGATTTCAGCTCACGTCATGGTCTCAGGGTCTTGGGATCAAGCCTTATGACAGACTCATGCTTGGTAGGGCGTCTGCATGAGATTCTCTTTCTCCCTCTGTCCCTCCCCCCACCGTGTGTGTTCTCTTTCTCTCCCTCTCTCTCTCTAATAAGTAAATAAACCTTAAAAACAACAACAACAAAAAAAAGCAAGGCACTATCTTTGAAGAAGTCTTTTTCATCCCTGGAACTGGACATGGCTAAATTTGCTGTCTGATCCACTGTGTCCACTGAACAAAAGAGAATGATGTTTTCTGTATGATCACATTGCAAATGATGGAATATAAAGCAAAAATCAAAAGGAAACCACAATTTCAAAAAAAAAAAAAAAACTGAGTAGTGAAAAGTGGAGAACAAGATGAAGAAAGAAAAGGATAAAATTGGTAGATATGAGGAAATAAATAAAGGACCATAGGGAGAAAAACGAGAAAGTGGGAGGAAGATGAGGCATAGGAGAGAAATGGAAAAAATGAGGGGAAAGGGTAATTTCCACCAAGAACAGTCCTGAGCCAGTCTTGGGTTTTGGGAGTGTGCAAACATCACTGCATTCCAATCTGAGAACATCACCCTCCAAATTCTCTTGAACTGAATTCCACAATCTGAGCCCTCCAAAACCCATCATAGTTGGAGAAACTAGGAAAACACCCTTTAGCAAAATTTAAAGTTGTTTTCCTCTTCTGCCACTAGGGGGTAGTACATTCCATCCAATTCAACCAGCATTTACAGGTTTTCTAGTGCAGAGTGCCCTGGAGGCTACCCCATGGAATACGGCACCATTCTTTATACTCAAGCATACTTGATGGTATTCTTACACAAATAATTACCACTCAAGAGGAAGTGACCTGTGGAGTTGCATTTCAGCTAAAACTTCAAGACTGGGTGGGAATTCATAATAAGCAGAGATGTGTGGTAGGAGGAAGGTTCTAAAGAAAGGAGTACATTTGGAAGGAAAGATTGGTGACAAAGGTCAACTAAACTTCTATTATAGTTGCAACAGAAAACATTTTCTTAACTTTCTTTTTTATACATTCAACATCTACAGACAACTTAATGGAGATTGTTCCCACATGTAAATAACTGAACAGAAGTAAGTTATTTAAAAAAAGATCCAAAAGAATTTATTTTTTTAAAGTAGGCTTCATGTGGAGCCTGAAGCAGGGCTCAATCTTACAATCTTGAGATTAAGACATGAGCTGAGGGCGCCTGGGTGGCTCAGTGGGTTAAGCCGCTGCCTTCGGCTCAGGTCATGATCTCAGGGTCCTGGGATCGAGTCCCGCATCGGGCTCTCTGCTCAGCAGGGAGCCTGCTTCCGTGTCTCTCTCTCTCTGCCTGCCTCTCCGACTACTTGTGATTTCTCTCTGTCAAATAAATAAATAAAATCTTTAAAAAAAAAAAAAAAAAAAAAAAAAAAAAGACATGAGCTGAGATTAAGAGCCGGACATTCAATTGACTGAGTCACCCATGAGCTTCCAGGACTTTTTAAAATGCAACTATGAAAGTTTCTGTTTGACTAGAAAATGTAAATCACAATTACAGATCTTTGGCTATGGTAGCAAGGGCCTCTGGTTCTGACAGTTGGTTCTAGATATCTGGATCAAACATAGACCCCAAAGTTATGGAAGGATTTCTCTCCAAATTCTACTCACTCTGCTGTGTGGAAGGGTTAATGAGACTATCAGAATGCACACCAGAAATCTAGATGCCAACTTCACTTTTAGGATATAGCTGGCTCTGATAGTCAATTTTTATAGTTTTCATAGCATTTGAATTTTATCTCAGGTTCTTTTTATTATTTATAGTTTTACTGAGATATAATTTATATACCATGAAATTCACCCATCATAAGTATACCATTCCATGGTTTTAGTGAACTTATAAAATTGTACAATCATCACACTCAAATTTAATTTATTTATTTTTAAAGATTTTATTTATTTATTTGAGAGAGAGAAAGAGAGAACACAAGTAGGGTGAAAGGCAGTGGAAGAAGCAGACTCTTGCTGAGCAGGGACTTGATCCAGGGACTCTGGGATCATGATATCAGCTGAGGACAGATGCTTAACCCACTGAGCCACCCAGGCACCCACACTACAATTTCAGAACACCCCTCTCCCTAGTTCCTGTGAATCCATTTGCAGACAATCTCCCTTCCCCACCCAGCCACAGGCAACCACTGATTTATTTTTCTGTCTCTCTAAATTTGCCTCTTCTGGACACTTTATAGAAATAGAATCACATTATATGTATTTTCTGGCATTTGGCTTTTACCCACTTAGCATAATGTTTCTGAGATTCAATCATATAGTACATGTACGATTCTTTTTTACTGCTGAATAGAATTCATTGTGTGGGTAGGCTACATTTTGTTTACCGATTCACTAAGTTGATGGACGTTTGGATTGTTCCCCAAAGTTGTTTAATAATGCAGCCAAAAGTAATTGCGTACAAGTTTTTGTTACGTGAAAGATGGAATGCACTGGACTCTCAGGGAGATGATTTTAGTCAGGCTATTGCCATCGGGAGAACATTCATTAGTGAGAAATATCTCCAAGAAAAGGAAGAGGGTCTGGGATTTTTATAGAGGCAGATAAACAAGGGAGTCATCACTGGGTCTCGTTAGACTCTTAAGGAAGGATGGAAGGCACAATGCAAGGGGGTGGGGTGCAAAGGCAATTAGCTTGCTCAGAATACAAAATGGTGGAGGGATTTCTCCATGCTGCTGCTTTCCAGGAGCACAGCTCACACGGAAAACCTCAAAGGATCCTTGAGGACTTGTGTATTCGTTTTTGGGGGGGGGGTTAGGTCCCTAGGAGAAGAATTGCTAAGCAATGTTTAACAGTTTAAGCGACTGCTTTCTAAAATAGTTGCGCCATTTTACATTCCCAAGAATAATGTTTCTCCACATCCTGGCCGGTACTCAGTAATTTCTTTCTTTTCCGTGATGGCTAGCAGATGGGAAGCGGTATCTCACTGTGGTTTTAATTTTTTTCTTTTTAAGATTTTTTTTATTTATTTGACAGACAGAGATCACAGGTAGGCAGAGAGGCAGGCAGAGAGAGAGGAGGAAGCAGGCTCGCAGCAGAGCAGACAGCCCAATGCTGGGCTCGATTCCAGGACCCTGGGATCATGACCTGAGCCCAAGGCAGAGGCTTTAACCCACTGAACCACCCAGGCGCCCCATCACTGTGGTTTTAATTTGTATTTCCCTAATGATTAATGGTATTGAGCACCTTTACATGTACTTACTAGCCATTTGTACATATTGGTGAAATGTCCCTTCAAATCTCTCCAAATTGTGCAATTTTAAATTGGGTTTTAATTGGACCTCTGCATTGTTAAGTTGAAGAAAATTTTGTTTTTATTTGTATTTATTTATTTTTTAAATATTTCATTCATTTATTCTAGAGAGAGTGGGGAGGGACAAGCAGATTCCCCACTCAGTGTGGAGCCCAACTTGGGGGCTCAACCCCCATACCCAGAGACTATGACCTTCACTAAAAGCAAGAGCCAGTCACCTACCTGACTGAGCCACCCAGGCACCCCAGGTTGTAGGAATTTTTTAATATATTCTGTATATAAACCCTTTATCAGATACATGATTTGCAAAAATTTTCATTCAGTCTGTATAACTTGTCTTTTTAATTTTGTTAATAGTATATATTGAAGGGCAAAAATTTTTTAATTAAGTTCAGTTTATCAATTTTTTTCTTTTATTCCTACTGAGAACTCTAACTCAAGGTTACAAAGATATTCTATTTTCCTTGGGAAATTCTATAATTTTTGCTCTAAAATGGAAGTCTATGCCTACTTTTGAATTAATTTCTGTGTGCGGTATGGGTTGTTTGTTGGTTTGTTTATTTTTTTATATTGATATCCAGTTGTCCCCACACAATTTTCTATGAAGACTATCCTTTCCCCATTCAGTTGTCTTAGAACCTTTGTTTAAAATCAATTTAGCATAAATGTAAGGGTTTATTTCTGTTCTTTCAATCCTACATCATTCCTGTATATGCCCCTCCTTTTGTCAGTACCCTAACAGGCATAGTTCCTTATGCCGTACCATCCTGATAACAAGTAGCTTTTTTTTTTTCCAGATTATATTTATTTATTTGAGAGGGAGAGAGAGAACGAATGGAGGTGGGCAGAGGGAGAATGAGAAGTAGGCTCCCGGTTGAGCAGGGAACCCAATGCAGGGGTGGATCCCAGGACTCTGGGATCATGACATGAGCCAAAGGCAGACACTTAACCTGACCGAGCCAGCCAGGCAGCCCAAAAAATAGCTTTAATAGTAAGTTTTGAGATTGAGCAATACAAGTCCTCCAACTTTGTTATTTTTCTTCAAAACTGTTTTGGCTGGCTCTGCAAAGTTATTTACACTTACATATAAATTTTGTGAGCAGTTCACCTATTTCTACAAAAAAGTCGTCTGCTGGGATTTTGATAAGAATTGTGTTGAGGGCGCCTGGGTGACTCAGTAGGTTAAGTCTCTCTCTGCCTTTGGCTCAGGTCATAATCTCAGAGTCTTGGGAATGAGGTCTACTTTGGGCTCTCTGCTGAGCAGGGAGCCCTCTGCTCTGCAGGGAGCCTGCTTCTCCCTCTCCCTCTGCCTCCTCGTGATTTCACTCTGTCTCTGTCAAACCAATAAATAAAATCTTTAAAAAAAAAAAAAAGAATTGTGTTGAATTAAATCCATCTGGGAGAAATTGCCATTTTAACAATATTGAGTCTTCCAATCCATGAGCATATAGTATAGTATCTATTTATATTGTCTTTAATTTCTTACAGCAATATTCTGTTGTTTTCAGTGTATGTATCTGACACTCCGCTTAATAAATTTCTAAACATTTTCTTTTTGATTATCTTCTAAATTGAATTATTTTCTTAATTTCATCTTTGTTGCCAGAATATAGAAATATAATTAACTTTGTATAATATTGCTCTTGTTGTCCTGTGACATTACTGAACAAATTTATTAGTTCTAGACTTTTCTTGGTGGGTTACTTAGGGTTTTCTACCTAAAGGATTATGTCATCTGTAGATAAAAAGTTTACATCTCCCTTTCCAATAGGAATAGTTCTCACTCTCTCTTTCTCTTTTTCTTTTCCTCTCCCCTGCCCCCTCTTTTCTTTTTTTCCTTATTGTACTGGCAAGGACCTCTAGCCCAGAACTGAATAGAAGTGATAAAGAGTAGATAGTATTTTAGGAGGAAAGCATTTTGTCTCCACCATTAGGTCTGATGTTAGCTATAGATTGTTCCCAGATGCCCTGTACTAGTTTGAGAAATGCCCTTTTATCTGGTTTGTTGAGGGTTTTGGGTGTTTTTTTGTTTTGTTTTGTTTTGTTTTGTTTTTTTTATCATGTATTGGTGCTGATTTTTTCTGCCTCTATGGAGATCATCTTTTTTTTTTTTTTTTCAATTTTTGGACTTAATTTATATGATACATTAAATTAATCGATGCATTAATTCAAGCTTTCATTCCTGGAACACAAGATAAACTGGAAATACACTAGGTTAGGATGTAGGGGTTTTTTTTTATGTTGATGACTTTGATTTGATAGTGTTTTGTTAAAGCTTTTTGTGTCTGTGCTCCGGAGAAATATTGATGCATAATTTTATTTTCTTGTCATATCTTTGCCTGGCTTTGGTATCAGGATAACAGTGCTGTCAAATGTGAGGGCTCTTTATTACTGTAGCCTAATCTAGCCTAGCGTGAATGATAGAGTTTCAGAAAAGAATGATGCAACTCTTTTTGTTTTTAAAGGATTTTTAAAAGATTTTATTTATTCACTACATCAAAAACTAATGTACTGGATGGTGACTAACATAACAGAATAAGAAATTAAATTAAATTTTAAAAAGATTTTATTTATTTGACAGAAAGAAAGAGCACAAGCAGGGGAAGCAGTAGGCAGAGGGAGAGGGAGAAGCAGGGAGCCTGATGTAGCGCTGGAACCCAGGACCCCAGGATGACCAGAGCCAAAGGCAGATGCTTAACCAACTGAGCCAGCCAGGTGCTGCTTTAAAGGATTTTTTAAGAAAAATTATTTATGTATTTGAGAGAGACACAAGTGTGGGGAGGGGCAGAGGGATAGAGAGAATTAGAGAGAGATAGAGAAAAAGAGAGAGAATCCCCAAGCCAACTCCTTGCTGACTGGGGAGCCCTATGGGGGGTTTGATTCCAGGACCCTGAGATCATGACCTGAGCTGAAATAAAGAGTCGTATGCTCAACAGACTGAGCCACGCAGTCACCCCAGAATAATGCTGCTCTTCATTTACAGTCTTCAAGATACAGTGTTAGGTGTTAAAAGCATGTTATAGACTATCTAGTATATGGTGTGTTATCCTTTGAATAAAGAAAAAAACATATATACATATGCACAGCATTTCTCTGGGAGAACACAAAAGGCATTCAAAAGAAGATTGCCTTTGTCAAAGAGACATGAGCCACAGGGATAGTGGGAAGGAGACTGCTTTTTCTTGTTTACCCTTTCATACTTTTTGAATTTTGTACTATGTACAGGTATTACCTACACGCACACACACACACACACACACCATGCCCATGCTTTTATTTTATATTAGAAAATATATTTCTATTATAAGTAAGCATAGCCACCAAAGCAAGATGAAAGTCAAAAGAACAAGCTTTTTCTGAGAAAGAAGCTAACCTAGGGCACCACCTCTGACTGTTGCTTGATAAACCCTTCTGATTACAATTTGATTTGTCTTGGAGATCTATCTGTAGAGAGAATGTGTTATCAGATCCCCTTGTTATATATTGTTTACTTCTAAATTAATGAATGGACAGCCCGAGTTTTGTACATTATGGCGATTTTCTTTTTTTTAATACATAAATATCTTTTTTTTAAAGGTTTTATTTATTTATTTGTCAGAGAGAGAGAGAGCACACAACAGGGGGAGCAGCAGGCTGAGGGAGAGGAAGAAGCAGACTTCCTGCTGAGCAGGGAGCCTAATGCAGCACTCGATCCCAGGACCCTGGGATCACGACCTGAGCTGAGGGCAGACACTTAACCGACTGAACCCCGCAAGAGCCCCGCCGCCCATTTCCATTAATGAAAGTCTGCTCCTGAGAGGCAGTGCCAACACCATGAGTAAGTAGGTGTTCAAGACTGAGGACCAGAGCCCAGGCCATGGTGACTTCACCCAGCTTCTCCCCGCCTCTAGTTATATCTGACTTGCTACATAGTCTTTCCTTCTAACAAAGCACTTGCCATTCGTAACATCTGTCCTGTTTGTAGCTTTACCAAAGCACCTGTAATGTATTATATCATGTGTTGTATTATATTATGTTGCATCACATTGCACTGCTTTTTACTTAAAGTATAATATACCTACAGAACAGCACCTAACATGCAAACTGAATGCACCCAAGTAGCCATGTCTAGATCAAGAAACAGAATGCAACCCACACTTCAGATGCCACATTCTTGCCCCTTCAACCATGACTGCCCCAAGGGTAAATACTATTGTTATTTCTAATACCGTAGATAAGTTTCATTGGTTTTTGAATTTTATTCAAATGTAATTGTACAGAATGTACTATTTCCAAGCTTCATTCACTCCCCATTGTTTTCAGATTCATCCATTCTTTTCCATGTTGTAGTTCATCCTGGATGCTTATATAGTTTTTATCGTGTGAATTCTCAACACTGATTATATCCATTGTACCATGCGCCTGAGTGGTTTCCAATTTGGGAACTACAGTGCTGCCATGAATATTCTAGCATACATTGTGATGAGCAAATGTGTGCCTTTCTGTTATGCATACACCTTAAGTGTGAAACTACTGGATCATATCATGAGTGTATTTTCAGATGCAGGGGATGATGGTAGTCAATTGTCCAGCTGGTTGTGCCAACTTATGCTCTCAGCATAAGTGGATGAGAGTTCCACTGCTTGATGTAGTCAGTCTTCCCCATTCCATTCATTCTGGTAGATATGTTGTAGTGTTATTATATTGTGTTTCTTATTTCACTCAGCCCTTTGTGGACAGTCTTCCAATGTCGGTTGATTTCCTGTGTGTCCTGCCTTCCCAGAGTAGAGAGGACAGTCTGTCACTTTCCTGGTCTTCCCTGTGACCCAGGCTGTACTGGAAGACTTCAGCTCAGAAGAGGGAAGTAGCTTCATGGAATCCATCATGACAGCACTGGCAGAAACATGTCATCTGGAAGGACAATGTGAACCTTCAGGCATCTAGCCTCACTGGTGGGAGCCATGGGGTCTGTGGTCAGCAAGATGGTCGCGATGTTAATGCTGGACCAGGGCATCCTCTGGGTACTGTTCATGGCTTCCTGGACAACTAGCCCAACTCCCTGGGCCCCACAGAGATTTCATAAGAACCATAATATTCTTTAAAAAAAAAACAAACTTTATTTACTTATTTGACAGAGAGTGCGCGCACATGAGTGGGGGGAGGGGCAGAGGGAGAGGGAGAAGCAGACTCCCTGCTGAGCAGGGCTCAATCCCAGGACCCGAGGGTCATGACCTAATACCTAGGCACCCAGAACCTTAATATTTTTAAGAACTTCTTTTAAAGTTTTATTATTTAAATAATCTTTATGCCCAACATGGGGCTTGAACTCATGAATGACATCAAGAACAAGAGTCACATGCCCTTCCAACAGAGCTACCCAGGTACCCCAAGAACCTTAATATTCTTTAAGAAGTTCCTTCTCTGCTTAATATAGCTTTGGGTCTGTTAATTTCAACTTAGAACCCAGATGGATGTGATTTCACGGATGTCTAGCATAAGGAACAGCCAAAGGAACTACTGTATATGGTTCTAAAAGGACCCTAAGTGCATACTCCCTACACCAAGGTGCCTCTTACTGAATGCACCACCGGTCATGGGAGAAAGACACATAAAGTCCTTCTTCCAGTTAACATCTGCATTACATTTTGCTTAGTGAACAATGACAGTGCTGGGGAAAGGACCAGCCATACTAACGCTCCCTTCATTTCAGAATAGGGGGCCCACAGCTGCGTTGTGCAGATGGTAAAGAGCTTCCACTATTTTTAGGAGAGATCTCTTTAAGCTGGGAAAACAGACACGGAACCAAAATTCCCCCCAGAGCCCGCTTCACTTCCTCAGCAACACCCTTCAGTTCTGGGCCAGACATGCCTGCACAAGCATCCACCCAGATTTCCATCAGCGCCTCAGCAGGGCTGTTGTCACGCTCTGAGAGAGCATAACTTTGGAGGTGTAGGGCTCCAGCTTGACAGATGATAGCCATAGCCAGCGGAGGAGTAATTTATGGATAAAAAGATTGGTGAAATGATGATGTCTGAAAACTGTAGAGTATGGATTGGAAGATACGGATCAAGCAGTGCGGATAGAAATGAGGGCACAGAGAGGGAGAAGATGCGGTTGGGTGGTGGTTAAAGAAACATGAGCTTCGTCTGTAAGGTTTCATATTTGTTAATGGAAAGATGAAGCAGTGACCCAGGCTTAGGGAACAGTAGTACAAAGATCCTGAGACAAATCACTGGAATGTGACTGATGCAGTGAGTTCCAGGAAGGAAAGCGTCTGTGCAGGGCAGGCTGGAGCCTGGGAAGCTGGAAGAGACAAGGAGGGTTTCTCGCCAGGAGCCTCTAGAGGGAGTACAGCTGGACTCCAGCTTGACCTCAGCCTTCTGGCCTCCAAGACTGCGACAGAATACATTACTGTTGATAAACGCCATCCAATTTGTGGCCATTTGTTATGGCAGTCTTGGTAAATGAATACAAGTACATAACCATTTTTCTATTTTTTTTTAATTGCTCACATAATTATCAAGTGGAGGTCCTGGATTTCATAACGACTAGAGTCATTGATGAATTGTATGTTTATTCTTCACCTGTAAAACAAGTGGTGTTGATGGTGCATAATTGAGGTAAATGTTTTCTTTCTATCTTGTTTGTTTATGTCTTTCCATGGTAAACTTACTTATCAAAGTCAAAGCAAAAATAAACATTAGCCTACTCAAAAAAAAAAAGAACAGCACAAAAAATCCCTGGAAGCAAATAAGACAAATGTTAACAGTTATTACTATTAATTCTTGATGTTGGAAATGGAGTATTCGCTAAATTTTTCTTTCTTTTTTTTTTAATTTTTTATTTTTTATAAACATATATTTTTATCCCCGGGGGTACAGGTCTGTGAATCGCCAGGTTTACACACTTCACAGCACTCACCAAAGCACATACCCTCCCAATGTCCATAACCCCAACCCCCCTTCTCCCAACCCCCCTCCCCGCAGCAACCCTCAGTTTGTTTTGTGAGATTAAGAGTCACTTATGGTTTGTCTCCCTCCCAATCCCATCTTGTGTCATTGATTCTTCTCCTACCCACTTAAGCCCCCATGTTGCATCACCACTTCCTCATATCAGGGAGATCATATGATAGTTATCTTTCTCTGCTTGACTTATTTCGCTAAGCATGATATGCTTTAGTTCCATCCATGTTGACGCAAATGGCAGGATTTCATTTCTTTTGATGGCTGCATAGTATTCCATTGTGTATATACACCACATCTTCTTGATCCATTCATCTGTTGATGGACATCTAGGTTCTTTCCATAGTTTGGCTATTGTGGACATTGCTGCTATAAACATTCAGGTGCACATGCCCCTTTGGATCACTACGTTTGTATCTTTAGGGTAAATACCCAGTAGTGCAATTGCTGGGTCATAGGGCAGTTCTATTTTCAACATTTTGAGGAACCTCCATGCTGTTTTCCAGAGTGGTTGCACCAGCTTGCATTCCCACCAACAGTGTAGGAGGGTTCCCCTTTCTCCCCATCATCGCCAGCATCTGTCATTCCTGACTTGTTGATTTTAGCCATTCTGACTGGTGTGAGGTGATATCTCATTGTGGTTTTGATTTGTATTTCCCTGATGCCGAGTGATATGGAGCACTTTTTCATGTGTCTGTTGGCCATCTGGATGTCTTCTTTGCAGAAATGTCTGTTCATGTCCTCTGCCCATTTCTTGATTGGATTATTTGTTCTTTGGGTGTTGAGTTTGCTAAGTTCTTTATAGATTTTGGACACTAGTCCTTTATCTGATATGTCGTTTGCAAATATCTTCTCTCATTCTGTCAGTTGTCTTTTGATTTTGTTAACTGTTTCCTTTGCTGTGCAAAAGCTTTTGATCTTGATGAAATCCCAATAGTTCATTTTTGCCCTTGCTTCCCTTGCCTTTGGCAATGTTCCTAGGAAGATGTTGCTGCAGCTGAGGTCGAAGAGGTTGCTGCCTGTGTTCTCCTCAAGGATTTTGATTTTTCTATCTTTCTTTAATGTGTTTAGTTGAAAAAAATGAGAAAATAATCAAAAATTGAATGTGTTCAGATTTCTTTTTTAAAAGATTTAACTTATTTATTTAAATATTTATTTATTTATTTAAAGAGACAGCAAAAGACAGAGTATGAATGGGGAGAGGGACAGAGAGAGAGAGATTATTTCAAGCAGACTCCACGATGAGCGGGAGCCCAACACAAGACTTGATCCCAGGATCCTGGGATCATGACCTGAGCCAAAATCAAGAGTTGGACCCTTAACCAAAAGAGGCACCCATGTGCCCCAAATATGTTCAGATTTTAAGTAAGAGACACCTCTGCAAGAAATGGAGATAGCCCTTCAGATGTCATAATTTAGATTTTTCTCACAGCAACACAAGACCTGTGCTTCTTCTTGTGCTTTTTCTTACAGAAATTTGGTGAGAATGGAATAACTTTCCCAATCCATTAGCCATCTCGGGGTTTTGGAAATAACTAGCCACTGGGTCCTGGAAGTGGGCTCAGCCTTTTCATGATGGGTTTGCCACTTCTTCGGGTCCACCCTGTAGGTGATGTCTTTGAACCTATCTCAGCCCAGACCTTAGGTGACTCATGCTCAAGGAGGAGGACATACACACACTCTCTTTTACACACACATATGTAAATGGGGGGGGGTGTCTCGATGTCAAATGTATTTCTAACTGTGGGTATAATCAAAGAGGGTTTTACTGAGAGTCACTATACTAAGCAATTTAACCACAACATGGCCAGATTAGAAATCTTCATTTCATTGACTTTCCTTCCTCTGAACTTCTAAAGATTTTCCTCCTCCATTTTCTCCATTTCAATCAATGGTACCATCAACCAACCCAGTTGCTTAAATCAAAGGCTAGAAGTTATCTTGGCTATCTTCCCTCATCTCTACATCCCAGCCCTCAGTTACAGAATAGATCATATATAATACATGCATGGCAAGTACTGGTTGGGAAACTTGTGCTTTGGACACATATACACATGCCCACACACGTAATATGGACACTGAATTGCAATATGCTTTTATTTCCCTTTCCCTGAAAGGGGAAAATGTTAAAAGAAGGTTTTTATACTCCACCCTCTTTAAGGAGCTTGGAAACATCTGGAGCTCATAGATTCTCTCTCTTTTTTTGTATTTTTAAAATTGTTTGGTATCCTCCTTGTTCTGTTGTCTTTCCTTTTCTACTGCTATGAATCTACTCTTGTGATAAATTGATGGAAAGTAGGAGAAAAGAGAGAACACAGAAGAGACTGTATTTTGACTGTGTTATTTCCCTATCAATAGGTGTGAGGACCTAGTAGATAGTCCATTCTCCCCTCTGGATTTTGACAGCATTCCATTTACAGCACTTACCATTTTGACCTTGTGTTTCAACTACTGGAAAACAACTTTTAACCTTTCTAGTTATCTGTACCCTGGTTTGGGAGAATTCCTTCTATATTTTACCTCTGTGTTTCCACCCCACCCATCCCATCCCCCCAAAACCTAGCACAGTCCCTTAGAAAAAGTCTTTCGAGGGACTGCGTAATTGTAACTTCCTTTCCCCCCTCCCTTCCTTGTCTGCCTGCCTGCCTGCCTTTCCTCCACTCTTCCTCCTTTTATTTCTTAGTGAGCAGGAAAACTGCTTTAGAAACTCTGCTTTCAGCTGGAATTGGGTACAAAAGGGGCAAGACCTTTGGTACCTGCCATTGAATGGTCCGGTCAACTGGCCTGCAGAGAATGAAGTGCACAGTGGGCGTGAGCAAGCGGAAGAAAGGCCATGCTTACTTGTTCAGGTGCAAACAGAGTTTGTCAAGCGTCCTTGCCAGTGTTACAAAAGAAATCCCTTTATCGCATTCCCGTGGAGAAGTTTCTCTTCCAGTGAGTTTTGAATGGCTCTAATCTCCAACGTTATTTCCAACACCTACAAATTCGAGCAATGCCAACGTAATATGGGTCCTGGCATCATGAATCAATGTTATGTGTTAGCAAAGGTCATTCATGTACCTTACTCCTCATAGGGAGTAGTTTCCTCTTAGAAAGTTCAACTTAACTGCTAAGGAACTAATACTTGTGGGAAGCGAGCCAATAAAAATAACGTGACAATGAATCATCTCACTCTAAACTGTGTCCATTCCCTAAAGCAGAAAACACTGGAGGTAGAGCCAGAGGAACCATATAGGAATGTATCGTTTTTATTTGCCAGATATAGGACTAAGGGCAGTGATTATGGCGTCTTTATGTCTCACATTACTCCAAGTACAACCACTGGCAACCAACAAATAATTTTTAATAATACTAATAACGTTATATCTGAGGGCAAGAAATACTCCAACACAGCCCATTAAAAGTAGCCTGTAAACCGTTTCTTGAAATTGCTTTCCAGCCAGTTTCAAACAGGATTCTATTAAACCATTATATGAAAGAGAAGACACTATGTCATAAAATGAGAATAAGTATTATGTCAAAGAAGGTTAGAGGCTAAATTTAAAGTACCTAAATTTTCTTAAGAAAGCAAGTGATAAAATTATACTAAGCACCACCCTTAAGTTACATAAAATATTCTCAGGTTGAAATCACATTTTGTCCAACAGCAATTCTTTATCTCCAGGGTGTGATAAGATTATATGAAATATTTTAACAGGGAAATAGAAAGATTGAAAATAATCGAGAACTGAAGTGAACTTCACCTACAAAAAAAAGTACAGTAAAAAGAAGTAAAATGTTTCATAAATGGAAAGTAAATGGGTTTGTCCTAGCTGAATTTATCTTTAGCTCACAGATGAAAATAAGATTGCTGTAATTTAGAACTTTTTTATTGTCATATGCTGGATATAATTTTTTAAGATATAATTTGGGTCAGAAGCCTAATTCTATCTAAAAAATTTGGGGTTGTCTTCAATTGTTTAATCTGAAAGGCTCTGTATATACAAATGCTGATGTTACTAACTTTTTTTTTAAGTAGGCTGCACACCAAACATGGGGCTTGAACTCACAACCCCAAGGTCAAGAATCAAGACTTGAATGCTCTTCCGACTGAGTCAACCAGGCACCCCTGATGTTAGCAACTTTTAAAGGAAAATTGAGAGACAGACTCAATTTCTCTTAATATAGAAACTGCATAGGAATTGCATTTTCCCATAAGTAAGAGCAAAGAGTGAGAAATACAACATATAAATGCAACAGAAAAAAGAGTCTGAAATCTTAGAATTTTTCAGAACCCCTTGCAGATATAAGGGCAAGAGAAATCGTTTTAAGAATTACTCCCTTAAGGGCACATGTGTGGCTTAGTCGGGTTGGGGTCTGCCTTTGGCTCTGGTCATGATCTTGGGGTCCTGGGATCGAGACCCATATTAAGTATTGGCGTTTTGGTTTTGGCTCAGGTCATGATCTCAGGTGCGTGAGATAGAGTCCCACATCAGGCTCACACTCAATGGAAAGTCTGCTGGAGATTCTTTTTCTCTTCTGTCCATCCCCCCACTTGTGCTCTCTCTCCTCCTCAAAACAAATACATATATCTAAAAAAAGAAAAAAAAAGAATTACTCTCTTAAAATCTTAAGGCAAGTCATATATTTTGTTTTGTGAAATAAGTTCCTTCTTGCATGACATTCCTCGCTTCTCACCCATACACACACACAAAAAAAAAAGCAGGAAAAGGAGAATGATGAAATTTTAGTTTCTTTACATTGAAATGTCGTCTAATCAGGACAGTTTCTTTGGTGAATATGAAAAGAAACAAAAACACAAGGTTTACTATATCTCCAATATTTAATTCTATTGAACAGCTGACTCAAGTTAACACTAATAATTCCCATTTCTTTAATGTCTCTGAAAGAGAATTACATGTCAGCCTTCAACTCAATAGATGTATGTTTCAGATTCTTATTAACAGAACAGGAAAACCAATAGGAAAAATTACATCTGGCACATTCCCAAATAGACTCTCCATTAACATAGAATTTTATAAGATAACATTAGTTGTTGTTAGAGGTCCAGTGAAAGAAAATTCATGTCTTTACTCAAGAATATCCCATGTAACTTCTAGTAATAGTGTAAAAAAAAGCCATCTGAATTATTAATGCCTGTGGTCAGCAGTCATGTTTAGGGGCTTATCAAACCACAATTTATGGGGTTCCTAAAATAGTTATTTAGACTTAACACATTGTGTGTTACTGAACATGTCCCTTATTATTTCCAATACCCTGAAACAATTTGAAATGTATATTAAAGCTCAATGTTTTGTTTGTTTGTAGAGTCATTCTGGCCCAACCTGTCAAAATTTGAAGATCTTAAAAGCTGTTTCAATTCCAAGAAGGCTTTCAAATATCTGTATTAATCTTGTAAGATTAAATTTCATCTTACAGGAAGTCTCATATTTTTAGTGCCTAGAATTAATTAACTTGAACTTACATGATCCAGTAGAATTTAAAGTCTGGCAAACCATCGACACCAAGTCCTAAGGTTAAGAATTTAATTATAAAGTATCTGGCACCTAAAAGAGTACTCAATAAATACTTGTCAGAGGAGAGAATGGAGTGGAGGGGTACCTCCTGGCTAATAAAAGGGTGATATCGTTCTGAATTGCAGCCAATGAATGCTCTGTTAGAAAATACCTAAGAATATTCAGATTCTCATTTCATTGTCAGCTATAAATGACATCAACTTCCACAGCTGGTGTAAAAAAGAGAAAGATTCCATTAAACCTCTTTGACTATTTCTGATCTGTTTCACAGGACATTTAGCCCTGAGCGAGAAGATGAGCTGCCCTCAAGACAACAGGGCAATGAGCCTTTGTTACTATTGGATTTTCTTATTCTGTCTGTACAGCAAAAAAGAAACTTAAGCACTTCTATCAAACATAAATGTCTTCGACTCCAAAAGTTCAAAGGTTCTCCAAGAAAAGTATTCAATAATTACAGAGTCCAGTCCAGAGACCTAAAGAAGAATCAACACCAGGATTCACAAGTGGTCAAGGACAACAATCATTATACTGCTTTGTGAGGAAACAAAAAACTTTCCTGTTCTGGATCCACACTGTGGAAGAGTCTTATTTGTCTCCAACGCAGTACCCAATACACGTAGTCATTCAGTTAACCTCGGTCAAGATACTGTATTTGCCAAGAGAGACCCTGTCAGTGTGAGTTCTGTATTGTTGAGCTTACAACTGTATCTACACTGTGCCAGAGAGTTAGTTGCTATGAGAATGAACCTTCATCAGCGTATGGTCAGTCAGTTTAGAGGTACAAAAATTTATAAAACACATCAAAATAAACACAAGCTACGCAGCTATTCCAGAGTCCAAGAAAAAGAAGATATAGATATAGATATAGATATCTGAATATGTATTCATATAGTCACAGAATGATAATGCTGGCAACAGGGAAGAGTTTTAGTAGCTGACCATTGGATTTTCTTGTAACTGCTACTGAGCTTGTTTTATGGAAGCTTTGGTATCTAGTGTCTATATTCAATCTCCTCAGATGCACAGCTAGTCACATCAGAGAGCATTTGCAGACAGGGAAGTGGGGATATACTGTAAAGGCATTTTCTAGAAAAAAATATGTTAAAATCTCATAACTCTGAAGGAATCAGACTGTCGTCTGTAAAGCAGGATCAGATACTGATTTTTTTTTTTAATAAAAATATTGAGAAAAACAATGTTTGGAAGCAATCTTAAGAGAATATCCACTCGTTTTTATCCCACAGCCTTCTGGCAGGAAAGGATCTTAAGCTATCAGCACAGATCTAAAAAACAAAGAATAAGTAGTAAAGTCATAGAAACAGAAAGTAGAATAGGGCTTAAAATTTTATGTTATAAAATTTACCATTTTTAAGTGCACAGTCTTGTGACATGAGATACTTCCTTGTTGCTGTGCAATCATCACCACCATCCACCTCCAGAACTTTTTTCATTTTCCAAAATTGAAACTATGCCCATTAAATACACACTCCCCAGCCCCTTCCCCTGGTTCCCGGCAACCACTGTTGTACTTTCTGTCTCTAGGAGTTGGACTACTCTAGGTATCTCATTATGTTATCTATATTTTACCACACAAATCTTTTTTCCCCTAGGGAAAAAATAGGAAAGTATTCATTCTTTTCCATTTCAGCTGCACTGCCCTGGCCAGGCCACCACTTTGTTTTCCGCGGATGACGATGGCAGCCTCCTAAATGGTCTCGGTCCCTGTGTCCCAACTCTGACCTATGGCCCACTCAACTCCTCTCTCCACACTGAAGGTCAGCCAAGGGTTTCTAATTCCTATAGATCTAAATACAGAGTCCTTAGACTGCCTCCAGGCTAACATGGGGTAAAACACCAGCGTCCTTCCAACTCACTAAGATGCCACCTTGAAGGACTAAGGCCACCCACCAAAGTCCAAAAGATAGTCCCACTACGTGCCATGTGTTTGGACACTAACTGCAACTAATAGAAATATGTTCCTAATGATACACACTCAGGCTCAGAATGAAGGACAGCCGCAGACAAGGCTACCTGTCCTCATCCCGACCGGACAAGTAGGCAGAAGTCCTGCTCGAATGGGCAAGTTAGCTTCATTGAAACTGATCTGAACCAAAGTTGCGCCTCACCACTCCGCACCCCCAGGAGCTGGCCTCATTTCTCTAACCATTCAATGACAACAACCACCATTGCTCGATACACCACTGCATCTTGGGAGGGGAGTCCCCCCAGAACAGCAAATGTCTCCTGGGCACCCCATTTGGCTGAGAGAACGGGAGCTTCAGGCTCCCTTGGAGAGCCGGGCGGAGCAAGCAGGAGAGAGTCACGGCCCGTTGCTCCATTGCCCACTGCCGAGGCTCTCTCACTCCACTAGGCAGCTTGTTGGACTGGTTCTGCACTCGGAAAATCCTAGAATGTGAGCGCAGGGAAAAGTTCTGCTCCAGAAACGATTCTGTCAGCCTGAGAGGAGAAATCTGAGAGCTTCACTTCGGTGAAGGAGGGTTAGAACAGCGGGTCCCCTGCCCAGGGACCATCCCCAGCCTCTAACAGACCTCTCCTCATTCACAGAGGAGAGGATTTTTACATCCTAGGCAAAGATTCTATAGCTTTTAAGGGAAAGGAAGTGTCTGGAGGACTCAGAGAAAAAAACACTGCTGGGATAATGTTTTTATAAAACAGCAAAAAAATTGTCTACAAAATATCTAAAAGGTATGGAGTGATATATCAGAGATAAGGGAGTTGTCCTGAGAGAGAGGTTCAGAGATTTGCAAAAGGTCCTCAAGTAGTCTGCAAGGTGCTGGTTTCTGTGTGCCTTAAGAGGGAGCTACCTGAATCTAAGAGATACCACCAGAAGGAGTAGGTAAACATATCTAAAACATCCAGGGGCACCTGGGTGGCTCTGGGGATTAAGTGTCTGAGTCTTGATTTCAGCTCAGGTCATGATCTCAGGGCTGTGAGATCGAGCCCTGCTCGGAGCCTGCTTAAGATTCTCTCCCTCTGCCTCTCCTCACTAAAAAAATTAAAAAAATAAATTATAAAGCATCAGAAGTACTGACATGTTGATGGCTCTCCAAAACGTGACGCTCTGTGGAAGAAGTCAGGCACCAAGGACCAGATATTATATGATTCTGTGACATGAAATGTCCAGAAAAAGCTAGTCTATTGGCAAGGAAAGCAAACCAGTGGTTGCCGGGGACTGGAGCAGAGACTGAGGACTGAATATAAACAGGCATGGGGGGAGGCGGTCTATTCATTCATTCATCCATTCATTCATTCATTTTCTTTTTAGTTGCCTTATTTATGGGGAAATATTATTATTATTATTTTAGATTCTTTATTTATTTGTTTGAGAGAGAGAGCAAGGGGGTGGGGAAAAAGGGCAGAGGGAGAGGGAGAAGCAGAACCCCCACTGAGAGGGAGCCCACTACGGGACTCCAGGATCCTGAGATCACGTTGTGAGTGGAAGGGCCCTGCGCTGCTTTAACAGACTGAGCCACCCAGGCGCCCCTATGGGGAGATCTTTTCAGATAATAGAAATGTGTGGATTGTAGTGATGTGTGCACAACTCAGTACATTTACGGAAAAGCACTGAATTGGCTGTTTAACCATGGATAAATTTTACAGTAAGCTAAATCATAACTCAATAAAGCTGTCCAAACAAAACAAAACAAAAACAAATTCTAGGCAAGAAAAACAGAATAAATGGGCAGAATGCCTTATCTAGAAGTTAAAATGGCCTAAAGGACTACTGCAAGTGAACTACAAAGATAGAATAAAAAAATTATAATTGACAAACTGGAAAACAGTGAGGTTAATATAAAATTTTAGGAGCTATTGAAGACATTATAAAGAGACAAACCTATGAAAAAATGTAATTTTAAAAAAATGTAATTTTAAGAAGGAAGACAAGCAAACAGAAATTCTAAAGGAGATGTTAAAAGATAAATGGAGCATATTAACATCTTTAAGAGCTTGAGCAAAAATCAGTTTGAATCAGGCAACATCTGATGTAGCAGATAGGAAGGAACTCTGGGGATCTATACAAAATGAAAGACTTCTACACCAGAAGGGAGATATGCTAGGCTAAAAAGTGGGTCTGCCATTGCACAGTCTCTTCCCTTTAGTGGGTGTCAGGGGTCTATTCGGCAGATGATAGAACTAGTGTTGATCAGGTGACTCCTGACTGACTGGGTTAAGACTCCATTTCCCGGAGAGCTGAAACTGTTATTAAGTCTTGGTTTGGGGCGGGGGTTGTTTTTAGCATAAGCATTCGGGCTCTTATCTTGTTTTTTATAGGCAGGATTTTTTTTTTTTTAATTTAAAAGAAAACAGAAGGAACACCCTCTCCTTAATGTTAACACTGATTCTCTCTCTTTCAGTTGATCATAAGTGGTTCTCATTTTCTCTTTTCCAAAGTTCTTACAATAACACAATCTAAATTATAAGACATTATCTGTGGGCATGTATTTTAAAAGGTAATGAATTTGAACATTTCAATGAAATGGATTATCGTCTAGAAAACAAAAATCAGCCAGAGTGTTTTAAGAAGAAACCACACACACACACACACACAAACACACAATATATGTAAATATAAAGTTTATAATTCAAAATGCTCTTATGTCTGTAACTATGTATTTTTTTAATTTTGGAGAAACAGGTCATTCCCATAACATACAATGCTGCAGAGTACAGAAGAAAATGGGACACTAACCAACTTATGAAGATGACATAATCCTTTTACAAAAGCCTGGAAAGAGGGCACACAGAAGAAACATAGACCTGTTTCACTTACAGCGATCAATGAGAAAATCCTAACTAAAACCCTAACAGATCAAATTCAAGAGTATAGTAAAAGAATAATGGATCTTGGCCCAGGAAGGACATGGGCCAGCTGTGTGTTTGAAGGGCCCAGGATCAAGTGACTCCATCCCCACCACTTTCCACCTCCTAATTTAGTTGCCCCTCAGCATCATCTCTTACCCCGATTTTGAAACCCTGACTGATAGGCTCTCTGTTACATTTTTGCCTACACTGTGTTAGTAACCTTTTTTAAAGCACATCATATTCTATGTTGCAAACCCTTTTAAGCAGCACTTTGCTTTCGAAATAAATGCCAACTTTTCTGCCAAGTTGTCACAGGTTGTGTTTTAGGGAAGGCAGATGCTGAGATGGGTAGACATGCAAAAGACTTCCTGGGGAGCAACACTGGCAAAAGAAAAAAGGGGAGGGAGCAGGATTGGGCATCAGTGACTGTGATGCAGACCTGACAAATTTCTACCAGTCCAACAGGGATCTTTGGAGCAAAGATTGCCTTAAGAGCAGAACTGCATAGGACAGAAACAGCCAAGACTTTCTACCACTGTCCTAGCCAGTCATTAGTCAGGGGGATGCCCCAGAAACAGGGATCTCAATTTAAACGCTGAGGCAAGTATCCTGACTATATAAAGAACTCCTACAACTTAATAACAAAAAGACAATCTAATCTTAAAAACGGGCAAAGGACTTGAATAGACATTTAGCCAAAGCTACACAAATGGCCAGTGCAAAGAAAAGATGGTGAATATCAGTCATCAGATTCATCGTTTGTCATCAAAACCATAATGAGGGCGCCTGGGTGGCTCAGCCAGTTAAATGTCTGCCTTGAACTCCAGTCGTGATCCCAGGGTCCTGGGATTAACTCCCATACAGGGCTTCTTGCTCAACAGGGAGTCTGCTTCTCCCTCTACCTCTCTACCCTGATCATGATCTCTCTCACTCTCCCTCAAATAAATAAATTCAAATCTCTAAAAAAAAAATAATAGAACAAAACAAAACCATAACGAAATACCATTCCACACCCACAGGTAAATAGTAAGGGCTAGTGAAGACGTGGAAACGTTGGAACCCTTACACACTGCTGGTGGAAACATCGAATGACACAGCCAGTGCAGAAAACAGAATCTGGCGGTTTCCCAATACGTTAAGCATAAATAACTCATCTGGCGGTTTCCCAATACGTTAAGCATAAATAACTCTATGACCCAGCGATTCTATTCCCAAATTAATATACCCTCAAAGAATTGAAAACAGGGGGCACCTGGGTGGCTCAGTGGATTAAAGCCTCTGCCTTCGGCTCAGGTCATCATCCCAGGGTCCTGGGATCGAGCCTCACATCGGGCTCTCTGCTCAGCAGGGAGCCTGTTTCCCCTCCTTCTCTCTCTGCCTACTTGTGATTTCTGTCTGTCAAATAAATAAATAAAAATCTTTAAAAAAAAAAAAAAAAAAAGAATTGAAAACAGGTGTTCAAAGGAAACCTTGTACACAGATGTTCATGGCTATTCACAATAGCCAATGAACGAGCTTTGAAAACATGCTAAGTAAAAGAAACCAAGCCCTAAAGTCACCTTCCCCACCATAAATAAAACTGAAGGAGGCCAAGGTATAATATAGTTAAATCTCTTCTAAACCTAAATCTTACTAACAAAAACGATTGATAGCAGGATTGTGAAATCCCACCCCAAATCTCCCAACTATCTTGATGTTAATGGCTGGCCAAAAGACAACATTGAACAAGCCCCAAGGCCTCCGGTATCAGGGCACCCTGTAGGCCCTCTTTAGCATATGAAAGTTCCATTAAAACTTCCCTTCCCTCACCTTCCCCAACCAAAGAAGGGTACAGAACCTGCCATCCCTCACACCCCGGGGCAGCAGCTCTTCCTGCCCCCAGGTCCTGTCCCCGTGCTTTAATAAACCACCATTTTGCACCAAAGATGTCCCAAGAATTCTTTCTTGGTCATCGGCTCTGGATCTCAGCCCACCAAACCTCACCTAAGTTCTAGAACGTCATGAGTTGTGAAATATCATGAGTGTCCTTAGGGCTGCTCTAAGTGTTCTGTCCCTGATAGGAAATTTTATGTTATGTGTATTAAAAAAAAAAAAAATTGCTGAGCCAGATTCGGAAAAGGCGAGAGGCAGGAAGCTGTCAGACAACCACACTTCTCAGAGCCAGGCACCTGGCTCTTCCTTGAAGAGGGATCTTAGTGCACCTCTGTGTCTGCCCTTGGGTTTGTGATGATAATTGTTTCAATATATAAGAAGATCAAGGCGCCTGGGTGGCTCAGTCAGTTGAGTGTCCGCTTTCGGCTCAGGTCATGATCCCAGAGTCCTGGGAATGAGCATTGAGCATAGAGTTTCCTGCTCGGTGGGGAGCCCGCATCTCCTCTTCCCTCTCCCCTCTCTTCCCTACTCGTGCTCTTTCTCTCTCTCCTCTCTCTCAAATGAATACATAAATTTTTTTCAAAAAATAAAATAAAAGCGTAATTCAATGCAGCTTCTACGCTGCAGGGAAGGGAACCTAATTTTCAGAGCAAAAGAGAGTGAGGGGGCGCTGCCAGATTTAAAGGTTCTAGAGGGGAAGGGTCAGATTGTCACAGCCCAGGTGGAGGCCCCAAGGTCTCCAGTCTTAGAAATGTTTCAGCACAGGAATGAAACAAAGTAAGTAGACTGAGGAGAACCCAGACAAACTCACAGAATTCCTGTAGCCCCAGAAAAGGGCAGGAGAGCAGCCACATTTTCCCTGTGTCCCAGGGAAGGGGACAGTTTTATCTGGAATAGAGTGGACCTCAAGGAGCCCTACAGTAAGGGACAGTGCAGCAGGACCCTGCTTGCGTCATCAACCCAGGACAAAATGGGTGCAGGCACATTGGGGCAGATGCCAGCTTGGACAGAAATGAGCAGAGAAGCAGCTCCCTCCCGTTGCAAATGCCCCAGAGGAAGGAAGAAGGAGGACTGAGCTCAGACCAGGCAGAATGGCAGAATTTTACCCCAGACGCAGATTTTCTCACACCCTGATGTAATTTCTCAAAAGAATAAGTGGACTGGCTTGTAAAAAAAAAAAAAGTTTTATTTCTTCCGTGACATATGGCTTAAGATAGGGTGCCTGCCACAAAGGCAGGGAAGATTTTTCACACAATGGCCCCAGTCTACATTTATGGCCCT
This sequence comes from Mustela nigripes, assembly GCF_022355385.1. NCBI lineage: Eukaryota > Metazoa > Chordata > Mammalia > Carnivora > Mustelidae > Mustela > Mustela nigripes. The sequence goes on along the minus strand of NC_081558.1, from coordinate 71,921,348 downwards.
GCTGTCTGCCACTTTCTACCCCACACTTAATATTCCAGCAGCACCAGACCACCCCCTCCCTGCAAACACAAACAAGAAAGCTCTCATGCTTTCTTGGCATAGCTTTGACATTTTTTTCCCACTGGCCATTTGTCTTCCTATAAGAGGTCAGAGAGTCTATGTCACCTCTTGCAGAATCTGAGCAAGGCCCACCAGGGTCCCTTCTGTAGCCAATAGAATTTGGTGGAAGCAATACCATGTGACTCCCAAAGAAGCTAGTCAGAAAATACCTTGTAGCTCCTGCCTCATCGTCTGGGAACACTCCACTTAGGAGCCCTGAGCTGACAAGTTAGGAATGCCACCATCCTGAGGCTGCCATGCTGTGCGGAAGACCAGGCCACAGGGAGAGGCCTCTGTTAGGCACTTCTGTTGACGGCCCAGCAGAGATCACATCCAATAGCCAGTGTCAATGACCAGACTTGTGAGGGAAGATGCTTCCAGATAATTCCAGCTCCCAGTTGTGGGATCACCCCCACCCTCCAAGTCTTCCTAGTTGAGAAGCCAGATAGTGTGATGCAGAGACAAACTGTCCCCCTTCTACTCAGGCTAAATTCGTGACCCACAGAATCTGTGAGCTTCATGAAATGATTAAGTTTTAAAACAGTTTACGTTTTAGTACAGAGTAGTAGTAACGAATGTAGTCTTCTCCATTCTGAGGGATCAAAGTCCCATTTATTTTATTTTTTTTAAGGTGGGGGAAAGGGATTGAGAGAATCTTAAGCAGGCTCCATGCCTTGAGGGGAGCTGACAAACCATGAGGTCATGACCTGAGCCAAAATCAAGAGCTGGACACTTCACTGACTTAGCCACCCAGTTGCCCTAAAGCCCTGTTTATTCTTGATGGCCCTGGCAAAAGCGTCTCCCCAACCCCACCACCGCCCCCAAAGTCCCTGCTCAGTTCCAGGGTCAAAATCAGTGCATTGGTCAGACTGTTGTAATATTCAGGTCCACACTGTTCTGCCTCTTCCCCCTCTAAAGTCAACACACGGTGTGAGCTGCCATTAGCGAACAGGCCTGCCCAGAGTAGGAACTCAAAAGATATTTACTCAAAAAGAATCTTATTCCTCAGCTTTACATGAAATACTAATTCAATGCATCCCCTGCTTGAAATTTGCAGGGAAGGGAACAGCTGTTTAAAGGACAAACCCCGCCTACCTCGAAATGATCCCCTGGCTTTGAAAGGCTCCAGAGTAGCTGAGCTCTGTCTTTCTCCTAAAATGAAGTTGCAAGGGCAGAGAGCCTACAGCATTTCTTGTCCCCGAGCCTGCATTTTGTTTGTTGCAAGTCTCCAAAATACCAGAGGTTGTGCCTTTTCCAATGAGACAGTGTGGGTGGGGGCCTGAGCTGGTGTGGATGGTAAGGGGTCTGGACGGAGCTCAGAGTGGGTTTTTTTAAAAGGCAGTTCAGAGTATAGTTCCCATATGGCGCTGGCATTCTGCCAGAGAACATTCTGACCCCCTCTGAATGCCGCCTCCGCTGAGCTTCTTGCAGATGCAAGAAAGCACTTGTGAGCCACGACGAGCCAGATTACACTAATGTCAACTGTAAAAGTAAATTTTATAGCAGCTGTTATGGTGATTGTGATCAGAGTAAACTGGTAATTGAGTTTATGCTAACAGATCAATCTGCAAAAACACTGTGAGGACTGTTGGGAAAGAGAGTGTAAAAGGTGAAGCTCTGTGTACACAGCAATAGTCGTCAGGAAATAAAGGCAAGATCAATAATGGCACGCCTCTGAGCTTGACTTTCCACCCGAAGGCGTTCCAAACCGACAGCATTGAGCCCACAGTCCAAACTGACGAGCACTTTTATTTATTTTATTTTTAATTTTTTTAAGACTTTATTTATTCATTTGAGAGAGAGTGAACGAGAGAGAGAGAGAACACGAGCCCGGGGGAAGGGGCAGAGGGAGAGGGAGAAAGCTGGCTTCCTGCTGAGCAGGGAGTCCAACATCCCGCTGGATCCCAGCACCCTGGGATCATCACCTGAGCCGAGGGCAGATGCTTAACCAACTGAGCCACCCAGGCGCTCCAACCAGCATTTTCAAATGTAAGGGGCTCTTTAGCCAGAGCAGCGCCCCGTCGACTGAACAACCATTTTGTTGTTTATGCAGTAAAACTTACATTGACCCTGCCCCCCACAGGGGAAATTACGTAAAAGCAAGTCCGGGAAACCAGTCCCAGGTAACAAAGCCCAAATACAAGGGTGGGTCAGGTCAGGTGGGGATCACAGCCAGAATGCAGGGATGAGTCGGGTCAGGTGGAGACATCCATAATCAGTGGAGCCGCATACTGTCTCCCTAGCTACCAAGGAGTATGGGTCCTGCCTTTTGGGCACCAATTCTGACCAAGGTGATAGGCTAGTTCAAATGTCTACTATAGGGTAAATTGTAATTCAGTTGATCACTTATGTGTGACCTAGCATGACTGTGCAGCTTTCTCGGTGTGATACAATCTCATTGGCCACCTGGGTGTGGCCAGGCCCAACCCCATGGCCTTTGCTCTATAAAAGTTAGTCTGTGAGGCAGGGAGGGGTTGCCCTCTCTGTAAGGGGTGGGCCCGACTGGTCTGTGTGGCAGTAGGTTTGCTTCTTGACACTTGGCACAAAGTAAAGCTGTGCTTGACCTTCACTTTGTATCAGTCTCACTCCTTTGACCATGGACCCATTATGGGGGTCCCAACACAAAGATAGTACTGTCCCCTCCTCCCCGACTTGAAAACAGCTCTCCCACAAAAATCTCCTAGAAGTGAGGGCTGGCTAACAATGTGAAACTAAGCTTCTATCTATTTTAGAGACAGAAAGAGAGGGCATGAGCCGGAGGGACAGAGGCAGAAGGAGAGAGAGAATCTCAAGCAGACTCCCCACTGAGCACGGAGTCCAATGCAGGGCTCCATCTCATGACCCTGAGATCAGGATCTGAGCGGAAACCAAGTCTTGGATGTTTAACTGATGGCACCACCTAGGTGCCCCTATTCCACATTTTTTGGTTTGTTTTGTTTCGCTTTTTCTTTTTCTTTTTTTTTTTAAGCAGAATCTTAGGTCTACTGTTTGTTCTGAACTCGCTTTCCTGGTTTTTGACATTTCTTAGTTATTGTATGGAATATTTTTGTATTGCAAAAATAGGATACTCCATATATAAAAATACTGCTTGCTTTAAAAAGCTGACACTCAGCAAAATCTGTTTTGGGTTTACTCATCTATTCCTTCTGTGTATTCCCTACCCCTAGGGGCTTTATACTCTCACCTTTAGTTTCCAGTCTTCTCTATCCTTCCTTTTGTTTTGATACAAAACAGAAAAGATCAGAGATCCTACCTGCACTGGAAAGGAAATCTTCTTACTCTGATACAGTAACTATCCCAGGCATCTCCGACTGAAACACTGTTCTTTTGCAAAGTAAATGATTCAATTTCATATTAAAATAATATTTCTGGGGACGCCTGGGTGGCTCAGTTGGTTGGGCGGCTGCCTTCGGCTCAGGTCATGATCCCGGCGTCCTGGGCGTCCTGGGATCGAGTCCCACATCAGGTTCCTTGCTCGGTGGGGAGCCTGCTTCTCCCTCTGCCTCTGCTTACCACTCTGTCTGCCTGTGCTCCTGCTCTCTCTCTCTCTAACAAATAAATAAATAAAATCTTTAAAAAAAAAAATAATATTTCTGCCACAGCAGGCAGATGAGAAAGTGGGGAGGATGGGAATGGGGGCATGAAGAAGTGGGGGGGGGGGGAGTTTGAGAGAGAAAAACAAGAGATCTTCCCTGTAAATAAATTGTAAATGTCTAAGATTGGCCCCAAAGCTAAACCAATCAACCACCCATCCATCCATTCTGTAATTTTGCCACACATCAACCAGGAAAAAAGATTCACTCTTATTTATATGAATTCATGTTTCTCACAAGAATAAAATGGGGTAAATACTGTTATCCTCCTCATTTTACAGATGAGGGAACTGAGGCACATTGAGATTCAGTGAAAAAAAATGTATAGCTCATGAGTGCTCAAACAGGGACATGGGCATAAGTGGTCTGAGCCTGTGTCTGCTCCTCTAACCATTGCACAGGGGAGCTGCTACCAATTTTCCTTCCTTTCCTTCTCCTTTTCCTTAGTCCTGGTAATTCTGCCTCCTATCTCTCTGCCCCAAATATCCACTGCTTCAAGGATCCAGAACCCATACTTATGCACTTCTCTCCTGGACACCATTACTGTAGGCTGGCTCTGTTCTCCACCCGTAAACCCCATCCCACTGCCCTTGGGACTAGCAGTATCTGTTCTTCACTGCGTACCACATCATACCACATTACACCTTCCAGCCCCCGCCCTGGAGGGAGGGGTAAAGGGACACATAGAGCCTGGGAAAGGGAGAGGGCCAAGCCTGAGAGAGAATTAGCTGAGACACACATACTTGGCTCTGGTGTCTGAGGAAGGGTAACTTATGCAAAGAAACTGGCAAGGGTGACACTGATCTTTGAGTGCATGGACTGATGTGGGTATCTTGGTAGGAATAATTCAAAACATTGAGAATTGATGGTGTTATCAGGAAATGAAAATACATTCAAAACTTATCTACTAGTACTCTTAAGATCTGTGCATTTCACTGCATAGCATTTTTACCTAAAAAAAAAAAAAAAAAAACCGTAAACAAACCTTGAATTCTAGTTAGTGATGTAACTGTGGATGTATTTAGGGATGAGATACTCTGAGGTCTGCAACTTTAAAGTCCTTTAAAAAAAAAAGATAGTGATATAGGCTAAGTGGATAGATATGTGATAAAGGAGCTTCAGCAAAATGCTATCAACTACAGCATCTAGTCTGTGGGTAGAAGGGTGGTCTTTGTGAGCTTTTGTTTGTTTGTTTTCTTTTGGTTTTTTTAAGTAGGTTCGAATTCACAACCTTGAGGTCAGGACTGGAGCTGAGATAAGAGTTGGATGCTTGGACGCCTGGGTGGCTCAGTTGGTTGGACGACTGCCTTCGGCTCAGGTCATGATCCCGGAGTCCCACATCGGGCTCCCAGCTCATGGGGAGTCTGCTTCATCTCTGACCTTCTCCTCGCTCATGCTCTCTCTCACTGTCTCTCTCTCAAGTAAATAAATAAAATCTTTAAAAAAAAAAAAAAGAGTTGGATGCTTAACCTATGGAGCCACCCAGGTGCCCCAGGTATTTGTAGAATTCTTTCAACCTTTCTGAATGTTTGAATATTTTCATAATAAAACGTTGAGACAAAAATCTTGGTACAAATATGATTGTAGATAGCTAAAACATATTTAGTGTTTTGACTATAGAAAAAGTCATATTTCCCAAACACACAAATGTATTTTGTGTGTCCTGATGACTTCTATATATTTTAACTGATTCCAAATTAGTAAGCATGCATGAAACAAACTTTTTGGGGTATTTGGTTATAACGTTCTACTCTACACATACAATTTCCACTTCGGGTAGCATGATATCTGCCCAGGCAGATACTCTTTGCTTGGCACCTTAAAAAAATGTACAAGAACTCAGAACTCAGGACATTAAAGGAAGACAGCAAAGAGAGACATCTCCGCAGTGAGGGGAGACGACGAGTCCCAGTAAATTAAGGACATTAAGATGTATGGGAACTGTTAAAATGAGCACTGGTCTGATTAAAGCAGAGAGTGAGTTTAAAGTATAAGAGATGTGACCAAATGACAAGGGAATGACTTGGGAGAGCCGATGGATGCTGAAAAAATAAAGAAGTCAAAAAGGAAATGGTTTAAAGAATTAAATTTTAAGAAAACAACCAACACCTGATAGAAAAATGGGCAAAATATATAGGAACAGAAATTTCACCAGGTGAGGAATACAAAAGGCACTGAGTGACCTTGGGCCAGTGAGGGGAGCCAGCCCAGAGGATAAAGACAGCACCCTGTGGACTGCTCAGGAGAAAGGAAGGAAGAAGAGCCTCGGTAAGAGCTTTGAGCCATTACCTTAATCAGGGCTGGAACTGCTTGCTTCTAGACTTCCAAGTGAGATAATGAATGTCCTTACTGCTCAGGCAGCTTTTAGTTGGTACTTAGGTTACTTGCAGCTAGAAAACATCGCTGATATACTGGTACTATTTTGAGGTTATTTATGAAGACTTTATTGCCACATTGTCTGTGATAACAAATGATGGATACAACCGAAATACCAACTAGAGGGGATTGGTTAAATAAATTATGGTACATTCATAACTGGAGTAACACATAGTCATTTAAAAGGATGAGTCAACACAAGAGATTACATACTGTATGGTTCCATGCATATAAATTTTTAAAACAGGACAAATTAATCTAGGGTCAGCAAGAACTGTGGGTAGTGACTGGAAGGTGCATGAGGGAGTTTTGGGGGGATATGGTAGCATTCTGTGATCTCAGTGGTGGTTACACAGACGTAAAGTTATCTTTGTGCAAAGTCAACGAGCTGTATATATACTTTCATTATACATGCTTTTCTATATGTGCCTTCTATACCAATAAAATACAAAAAAGAATGAGAGCTTTGTATGTGCTAATTAGGGGATGATATGCAAATATGTATGCCCTAAAATAATTTAAAAACTAAGCAGACTACTAGATATTATTATGTGTAAAATGTAACACTGATGATCACATTTTTTAAAAACTAAATATATAAGTAAATGCTGTTCAAATTCCACAAATAAGTAAATGCAGGCGAGATCTGGCCTTCTCTGCACTGGTTAGTTCCTCCCTGTTCCCCCTCCTGTACGGATATAGGTTAGTCCACTGTGATTCCAACAAGCTCACCGTCTTTTTACTCACAACCCAGCAGATGCCTGAGCCAGACACCATCATTCTCAATCCCTCCCCCTTCCCAACTTACATGCAGTCTCATCATACACCAAAAACATGTGGGGTTTACCATTTATACCTATTTCAAATCTACCCAGGGCTTTCTGCCTCTACCTCAGACAAGGGCATCACTTTTCTGGAGTTATGATAGATAGCCCTACTTCTTATCTCCAGTTGTCCCCATCCTTCTCTCTAATCGCAACCATAATTATTGGTCAAAAAGACAAATTTCACGGTGTCTCTCCATGAAAGCTTAAAAAACTGCAGTGGGGGCACCCGGGTGGCTCAGCCAGTTAAGCCACTCCCTTCGGCTCAGGTCATGATCCCAGCGTCCTGGGATCGAGTCCCACATCAGGCTCCTTGCTCAGCGGGGACCCTGCTTCTCTCTCTCTCTCTCTCTCTCTCTCTCTGCCTCTGCCTGCCACTCTGCCTGCTTGTGCTCTCTCTCTCTCTCTCTCTGACAAATAAATAAATAAATAACAATCTTTACGAAAAAAACCTACAGTGGTTTCCCCCTACTCTTGGGAGGAAACCCAAACTTTTTGGGATGGAGTACAAGGCTGTCCTTGGTTGGAACAAGCTTACCGCTTCCCTTCTCCTGGGAGCGAGCATTCTCCCGCTCCTAATCTGTCCTTCAGACGCACAGACCCTTCTCAGTTCCTCAGATGAGCCTCACTCAGCCTCCTGCTAAGACCTCACCCACCACCTTCTCTTTCCATCTCACCAGGTTCCGCACATCCTTCTAGCATTCCTTCTAGAAGGGCTTTGTGGAGGCTTCCACTGAGTTAGGTCCTCCTGCTCTGTCCCCTGAACCCTCACACATCCCCTCGCAGAAGGGTCACTCACCACACCTATTGTGATTTATTTAGTACCTGTTTTCCACATAAACCGTGAGGATTATGGGTGCAAGGATGATGGGTGCCCTTGAGCCACTGTATTTCCAGCATGCAGGCCCTGCACATAGTAGGAGCACAATGAATATGTTTTATTAGTGAAATGAATGACAGGATGAACAAACCCTTTTTAAATTATCCACAGTAAAACTAACTTCTTCATCATAAACGGGTGCTTGAGTGGGCATTGCTCACGGCAAAGTCTTTGGGAAAAACCTTGAGATCCTTTACAGCCTACACCCCTTTTAATGAATACATTCTCACTGCATTCTCCCTTCAGTTGCCAAACTTTGCCCTCTGTACCAAAGGAGGGTGAGGTTTTCATTACAAGAGGGTTTAGCAACGTAGAGAGTTACTGAGCCTACTCACAGAGAGGGTAGGGAGGGAGTCTTGTTTGTTTCCTTTGTTGAGAAAAAAGAGGAATGGTTTCCGGTTGGCAGAGAGAAGAGAAAGTAGAAGGAAAGGAGAATCAAAATTGTGTGCCTCGGGGGCGCCTGGGTGGCTCAGTGGGCTAAAGCCTCTGCCTTCCGCTCAGGTCATGATCCCAGGCTCTCTGCTCAACAGGGAGACTGCTTTCCTCTCTCTCTCTCTGCCTGCCTCTCTGCCTACTTGTGATCTCTGTCTGTCAAATAATAAATAAAATCTTTAAAAAAAAAAAATTGTGTGCCTCGGGCGCCTGGGTGGCTCAGTTGGGTAAGCAACTACCTTTGGCTCAGGTCATGGTCCCAGAGCCCCTCATTGGGCTTCCAGCTCCATGGGGAGTCTGCTTCTCCCTCTGACCTCCCCTCTCAAAATAAACAAATAAAAAATATTTTTTTAAAAATTGTGTGCCTCACACGTGCCTGGCTGGACCCCAGTTCGGAGTGGCAGAGGGAAGAGCAGGAAGACAGCTGGGACAAGAGAAAAGGAAGCGAGCAGGACTGACCCTGGAGGAAATGTATAATCTAAGGGAAACCAGGGCCAGAATCCAAGGTGCTCCTGGCACGCAACATCACCAACATGGAGGGACACAAGGCAGACAAAGACCAAATGAGCTGCGTGTAAAAATACCTGCCTAATGGGAAGGTCTGGATTCTGGACTCTGCTCTGACATGAATTTGTGGTGTGGCATTACTGGAACCACCAAGCCTCCCTGGCTGCCAGTTTTCCCATTTGTGGGATGAAGGGTTTAATGTAGACTATGCTTACTGATAGCTCAGAACCTTCGTGAATGCCGCTGTTCAATGACAATGCTTTTCTCCAGAGACAAAATGAAAGAACACTCAGAAGAATTAAACCCTTTCATGTCATGATCTCTACTAAGCATTTAACAATCCTAACCTTGGGTAAAGGTTCTCTAATCCCAGGTATGTTTTCATCTGGGACTAATTTCCCTATGGGATTTCAGTTATGTTTTCAATCATGATGGCTGCTCTTTGTATAATAGAAAGTGTCTAGGCTTTTGAAAGTTCTTTCACGCTGGGCTAGACAAAAGCTCTAAGTGCAGATCTGGAAAGCTGCCCGAGGATACATTGCTCAAACGGGGAGAGCAAAGGTTGGGGTGTGGGCTTCCTACACAATCCTGGACTTAGTGCTAATATGGCCAAAATGCTGGCGTCATCACTCACGTCCATGTTTCCACAAAAGACGTGGGGATGTGTTCTAGACTTCCAGACAGGACAGGATAGAAGCATTTGTCAATTCTCAAATCCTTAATCCTCTGTTTTTATCCCTCAATGTGTTTTGCAAATATTTGAAATTTCAAAATAAAGTCCATCCATTATATTTCTACAAGCTGTTTCGGAAATATGAGAGATAGCCAATCCTTTCAAATGAAAAGTCTTCCCTTTCCCAGTATTTTTCACTTGAGTATACTGCCAGAGCACAAACCCGGATGTCAGGTGTGTATCTTGGATAACTTCAATTCACAGCAGTTTAGGTCCTAGAAGTATTTATGTATTCCCTGGTCTTGATGAGCACAATGGCAGCCTTTCCAAAACCTTGCAGTGGAACGTAATAAAACCTGAACTGTGGCCCTGAATCATTTCTACTTTCGAATCTGTCTCTCCGCTGCTGCTGAATCAACTTGGGCATGTCTCAGGAGAAGAGCAGGACCCTGCATTCTCCTGGCAGACATGAGGAGTGACAACTGATTGACTTTTTGAGGAAAAGGTGGCTGCTGACTCTTGCCCCAGGCAAGAGTGCCCAGCTGCCCCATTTAATCCCGCAGTGGGCAGGAGTCTGACCAGGGAGCCCGGGTTTCAGAGCCACGTGTAGAAGACCAGGAAAGGCACCGGGGGGGGAAGTTCGGGCTCTCAGCTCCACAGCTCAGGAGACTGCGGCCTGAGCACAAACCCAACAGAGTGACCAGGCCCAGGGCAAAGACACAAACACCAGAAGCTAAGGGCGGGATCTTCAGAGTCAGACTGGCCAGGGCACCTGCACACTCTCCGTTTGCTACCAGGAAGATGGGGTCAAGTCCCTTGAGCCCTCTGGATCCCTGTCCCCACCTCCATAAAGAGCGCTGGTGCAACATATCCCTTAGGATTGCTTTGCAGATTAGATCCACAGGGCATAAACTACCTGAGAACAGGAACTGTATCCTGTTCATCATGGCTTATTAGGCACCCGACACTCTGCTTGACCAAATAGGTATTCACTGAAAGGCTGTTGAATGAGTGAATGCAAAATGCTTAGCACAGAGCCTAACTCATGGTATGTACTTAAGGAATTCATTTGTTGATTGAATGGTTTACATAAAGCGCTTGGGACTGGCCAATCACACAGCATCCAGTAAGTGGTCAATATGAAAAATGACACAGGGCTGATTTGCATAAGAAGAGCTCACCTAAGATGAGAAATCTAAACGGCAGGGAAACTTACTGTCGTCAACATATACTCTTTCCAGTAAAGCAACCAACTTGGGAAAGCAAGGTGAGTGAAAATGTAAAAATGAGCACTTTTCTCTTACTCTCAACATTAAATCTGAGGGTGGAAATCGTCTCCCCACACAGAACTTGGGATCTGAGGGCTGAAAGTGCCTGCTCCCCATATAGTCTACATGTCTTTACATGTCTATTATCCGGAAGACTCTGCTCAAACAAATGGCTAAATTGTAGCCAGGACAGAAGCTTCCTGAGAGACCCATCAACTGATCAGTGGAAACCATCAACGGACACTTTGTACCTTAAGATTCTTTGAGTCCCTCACCTCAAAATCCTCACCAGTTCTGGAGGGTTGTATCCTAACCCTTACCCAATCCAAATCACAGCTCCTACAATGGACCCACCAGAAACCAAATTCCCAATCTTAGATCAGCTTTCACCTTGCCTTCCTCCTACCAGCCACCACCAAAGTTCTGTGCTGTTATGATTCTCCCTTAACCACGGTCAGCAATAAATTCAGTGTTATCTTTTCTTTTATATTTTAAAGTTTATTTAGTTATTTATTTGTTTAATCAAGTAATCTCTGTACCCAAGGTGCAGCTTGAACTCATAACCCTGAGATCAACAGTCACCTGCTCCTGGGAGTGAGCCAGCCAAGTGTCCCTCAGCGTTCTCTTTTCAATTGGTTGTGTTGGTGTTATTTAGGAGGTGGCACTGACAAATAGAAACACAGAATCTAGACATTACCAAAAATAGCCTCAGGGCATTTGATCCACCAAGGGCTAGAATCTTCATGCAGTTGCCCTGACAGTCACTCAGGCTGTGCTCTGAGATCTCATGTGCTGCTGGGACCTGTTCCATCTCTGCCAAGCTCTCTCCTTGTTAATTCTCCATGCGAATTATAGTTCTGCTTCTGGAAATTCATCCAAACTGTCTTCCAAGAAATCAACTGACCATCAGCCCTGTATCCTTACCGGCTCTCCAAGAAGGCAGCTGACCATACAGTATGATCTAAAATGGCAAAGGCTCAGAAATCTCCTGATGTCCTTCAAACAGGATTGGGAATTCTCAACCACCTTCTAAGAAGAGTGATTCTGTATCTTCTGCCTTTGGGGAATAGAGATTCTGTATCTTATGAAACCAGAAAAAAGATAATATATTTGTTCCTTCCTTTGTGTTAAGGTCTGGGGACCTCTCTTCAAATGTAAATGATTTTTGAATGGGCAACATTTAAAGTTCCTTCCATTTATAATTGCCTCACTCTTCACCCAAGATGAACTCAGGGAAATTTTTTTTAAGTTGTTTTTTTTTTTTTAAGATTTTTATTTATGTGTTTGTCAGAGAGAGAGAGAGAGCACAAGCAGGGGGAGCAACAGGCAGAGGGGGAAGCAGGATCCCCACTGAGCAGGGAGCCTGATGAGGGACTCCATCCCATCACCCTAGGATCATGACATGAGCCGAAGGCAGACGCTTAACTGACCAAACCACCCAGGCGCCCCTGAACTGGGAAATTTGAATTCTAAGTCAGCTTGAAAATATTTTATTGTTGTTCATTTGCTATGGACATAATGCATATTCATTATAGAAAAGTTAAAAGAGGGGTGCCTGGGTGGCTCAGTGAGTTAAGCCTCTGCCTTTGGCTCCGGTCACAGATCTCAGGGTCCTGGGATCGAGCCCCGCATCGGTCTCTGCTCAGTAGGGAGCCTGCTTCCTCCTCTCTCTCTGCCTGCCTCTCTGCCTACATGTAATCTCTGTCAAATAAATAAACAAAATCTTAAAAAAAAAAAAAGTTAAAAGAGATAGATAAATTTTAAAAGCTTCTATCACCTAAACATTGCTACAGTTGATGTTTTTTTAAAGACCATTCCTTCTTTTTTTTTTTTTTTAAGATCTTATTTATTTATCTGACAAAGAGATCACAAGTAGGCAGAGAGACAGGTAGGTGGGCAGAGGGGCATGGGAAGGAGAAGCAGACTCCCCACTGAACAGAGAGCCCAACGCGGGGCTCCATCCCAGGTCCCCGAGACCATGACCCGAGCCGAAGGCAGAAGTTTTAACCCACTGAGCAACCCAGGCGCCCCTACTGTTATATTTCGAATAATTTGGTTTTCAATCTTTCGGTTATTTTTCCATTAACATGCAGGTATGTATGTATGTGTGTATACTGATAAAGTCAATTTGCATATTGGGACCCACAAAATTGGTGGCCTAGCCCCCATCACAAATGTAAACCCAAGTCAGCCTGCACTTACAGGAACACCTATCAAAGAAACCCAATATATGCCAATCACAATCCTCCGACTGAACTGTAGCTAGCTTACCTTCCCCTGGTAAACAGGACCTACTAGCCTTACAAGGAAATCCTCAGTCTCCCATCATGCCCTATTTCCACGTTGCCTTTTCATATGTTCTAGGAAACTTGCTCTTGCCTTAGGTCCCTCAGGATAGAGCCCACTGCTTGTGAGATGCTGCCCTCCCTCAACCCATGAACTGTTTTCCCCTGAATAAAGGACATCAAAGTCATCACTGAATTGTTTTAGTTTTGTCAATTAACAATACAGACCTATGTTATATACACAATTGTAAACCTTTTCATTTAATATATCTTGGCTATTTTCATATCATTATTTTCCATAACATTATTTTAATGGTTATACAATATACAACTACATAATTTACCTATTTCTGGACACTTTGGCTGTTACTCACTTTTAAACATTATATACTGATACTAATTTGTTGTTTATGTACATAATTAAACATATGTGTAATATACTATTATCTCTCTTTGCCTACCTTTAAGATGTTTTGATAGAAGTGAAATAAAGCCAATTTATTGTCTTGGGAAATTATGCCACTCCTATATTTCTATCTGTCGAGTATGACGGGGCCCCTTCCCCGATCTTCATGAATGTTGGATATTAGCCTACTGTATACATCTAACATCCATATCAACTACTAGACAAGAAACCGAACCTCTTGCAGTGTTTGAACTACCTCTGATCCTAAACATTTCTTCATATTTATTGGTCATTTGTATTTCTGGGTGTACAAATTATCTTTTCATATTCTGTGCTCATGTTTTTGCTAGGATATTCAGTTTTCTCTACTAAGTTATCAGAGATCTTTATATAGGAAGATATAGGAAGATCTTGATATAGAAAGATTCATCACTGCTCTATTCCACATTTTATACAATTTCCTGGAGTTTAAAGGTGAGAGAGGTGAAGGATCAGGGTCCTATAGTAACAGAGGAAAAGTACAGCTCAGGAAATGTCCACAGTGGATCCTAGGGGGTCACAGGGGAATTAAAACTGGGTAATAAGTAGGAGAGAGAATGTGGAAAAGGAAGATGGAGAAAGGCAACACAAACAGACCATATAGAGAGAAAGAGAATGTCTGAATGGATAACCCTGTCCAAAGGACTTGGTGAGTTCCTTTTGCTATATCTAAGTGGTAATTAACCTTTTCTAAAAAGATTTTATTTATTTATTTGAGAGAGAGAAAGCAGGAGCGGGGGAGGAGGAGAGGGAAAGGGGAGGCAGACTCCCCACTGAGCAGGGAGACTGAACTGGGGCTGGGTCCCAGGACCCTGAGATCCTGACCTGAGCCAAAGGCAGACACTGACCCTCTTAACCAACTAAGCCACTGAGGAGCCCCTCAAATTTTTAACTTACTCTTTACTGCATGGAGGGGAGCCAAGACTACTCAAAGATGATTTTTAGAAGTGGGGGAGGGGGTAACCCTAAAAATCTAGATAAGGTAGCAAAGGTTTATTAAGTTCCTCTTCCAAACAGACATGCTTCCCCTTCCTACAACCCTCTCGTGCTGTCAGAGGCCACCTCCTTTATTCTAGAGCCCCTTAATGCTCTACCTAGCTCGGGAATGTCCCATCTGGAAAACCTCCACCTGCCTGCAAAATGACCTTGCCCACTGCACACTTCTGTAAACACCTGGGGCCTATTTAAAAACAACAACAAAAAAAAACCACCAACAAAGCTCTGCTAAGTTTCAGTCATCTTCAAACAATCCTGCCTGCGGAATCCTGTTCTGGGCCCTCCATGATCGTACAGAAGCCCTCCTGAACCTATCTGAATCCAAGCTTCCCAGACTCAGTGATGCGGTGGCTGGAAGGAAAGTGACCCTTTGCAAGCTCCCTTTTGCACCATCCACAGATTTGAGCTCAGAAGACTGTTTTGGTTGTTGGTTGCTCCTTTCTTACTCTATATCTAGGCTTTCTTTCTTTCTTTTTTTTTTTTTTTTTTTTAGGAATTTATTTATTTATTTGACTGAGAGAGGGAGATATCACAATTAGGCAGAGAGGCAGGCAGAGAAAGAGGGGGAAGCAGGCTCCCTGCAGAGCAGAGATCCCGATGCAGGGCTCGATCCCAGGACCCTGAGATCATGACTAGAGCCGAAGGCAGAGGCTTAACCCACTGAGCCACCCAGGTGCCCTGAGGCTTTTTTTTTTTTTAAGTAGGCTCCACACCCAGCGTGGACCCCAAAGTGGTACATGAACTCAAGACCCTGAGATCATGACCTGGGCTAAAATCAAGAGTCAGATGCTTAACTGACTGAGCCACTCAGAGGCCCCTCTCTCCAGCCCTTTATGCTCTGAGACCCAGTGAACTCAGACCTAGGTGACATAATTCTTTCTGGGCAAGCGGATACATTGAGCTTTCTCTTCGGTTGGCATCTAGAGATCTTTATTTCTTACCCTTTGACATTCCATAGCTTAGTTCAGTGTAAGTGATTACCTGGGTAAAGTAATTAATACCAAGATATGAATGACCAACAGTCTCCCATTTCTCAGGATATTGGCACATCAAAGGTTTTATCAAAGCACATTAGTCTATATCATTGGTAGATCTGTTTTGGGGGTGGGGGCAAGCAGGAAAGGAAACTGTATCTGTAAATAGAAAGGAATAGAGTCCATCCCCACCTGACTCCTTCCCCTTCCCCATGAAATAAAAATGAACTCCCTGCCTAGCACTGTCCTGGTGCCTCTATGCTGTCCTCATTACAGTAGTCATTACCCGGACAGACATTGTGATCACATCTGGTATAAGCCAAAGCAGAAATGTGGTTTTTCTCAATTTTGTTTTCCCAGTATTTCTTTCTCGCTCTTCCCCAATCTCTCTCTCTCTCTCTCCTTCTCTTTCTCTCTCTCTCTCTCTCACACACACACAGTGGAGGACTTTTCATAAATATTAGTTAAATGAAAAAACATACATTTGTTAGAACATGCATATGCTATAATCCTTGACTCACTGAAGTGGATGAATAACACTTTTACAAATGAAAGCTAGTTTGCAGTGTAGGCATGATTTCCCTCCTTCCCCCAACTTTGAGGGTGAGGTATATGTTTCCCACCCCACCCCCTGCCTCCACCAGGAAACTATAGAACTTTCCTCTTGAGAAATTAATATGCTCTGGAGAAAAGTTATCAGGAAACTGACATTTGGGAGTGCCTTCCAAAAAAACCTGTTTGCCTCCCAGTCACCCTCTGTGGCCGAGCCTTGCCAATTCACCTACAGCTGCCTCATTCTTCAATATGAACACACCGCAAACTTCTGAAAAAGCCTCCAACCTGAGAGACAACACAATGAACATGAAGTAAAAGCAACAACAAATTGAAGGAAAACACTCTGTACTTCATACCTTCAAAGAGTTAAAGAGAATAACAAGAAAGAATTCTTAGAAGGTGAAAACAGCACAGAATCAAAACAAAACACCAAGAGGAGTTGAAAGATAAAATCCAGAGAGTCGGCGTGGGCAGGCAAACAGAAATGAGGAATGACAAATGCTACGTGAAGAGAAGTTTCAGAAAGAAACTACAGATAAGATGCAAAAAAACTACTTCTTGAAAAAATGAGACAAAAAATTTCATAGAACTGAGAAACACAATAATGCTGATTGAAATTGCACCAGTGAATTTAGAAAGGCCCATGGCAGGGTTATAATCATGAAATTTCAGGATCTTGGTTATAAAAAGAGAATCCCAAAATTTTCAGGGTGGAGGGAGAAAAACAGGTCATGTAGAAAGAAAAGTGTATCAGGGGAGACTCTAAGGCATTTTAACAGGAGAGATAACAAATTTGGCATACTCCAGGTAGAAACAAATTGCTAACTCCCATCGTCACTCAGAGGGAGAGTCGAGGGCTGGACAGCCAGCTCAGGAATCTCCAACATCCCGCTTCCAGTTCTGAGTTCAAGTTCAAATTTGTTTACCTCCCTCCATCATGTACATCTACACCCCACCATGGGGAAGAGGGAAAAGTGAAAGTGGGCTGATTCTTCCTAGGTTACAACCTGAAATATAAAACAGTTTCGACTCACACTCTACTGGCCAGAACATGGTCCCCTGTCCAGAAAGCCCTGCAAGGAAGTCTGGGAAGTGTAACGACCAGCCTGAAAGTTAGACATGATTTCACCAAAGGAGAAGGGGAGAATGGGTGCTGGAGAACTAGCAGAAGCCTCTTCACCAAACAGATTAAGAACTGAATCATATTTCTTTACATCACTAGATACTAATAACCTACAGAGCAACATTTCCATAATTTCGAAGGAAAATTATCTTTATTCAAGAATGTCACGGGCACCTGGGTGGCTCAGTTGGTTGAGCGGCTGCCTTGGGCTCAGGTTATGATCCCGGACTTCCAGGATCGAGTCCCACATCAGGCTCCCGGCTCCTTGGGGAGTCTGCTTCTCCCTCTGACCTTCTCTTCGCTCATGCTCTCTCTCACTCATTCTCTCTCAAATAAATAAAATCATTTAAAAAAAAAAAAAAAAAAAGAATGTCACACTAGTGGGGCACCTGGGTGGCTCAGTCGGTTAATCACCTGCCTTTGGCTCAGGTCATGATCCCAGGATCCTGGGATAGAGCCCCACATCAGGCTCTCTGCTCTGCAAGGAGCCTGCTTTTTCCATTCTCTCTGCCTGCCTCTCTGCCTACTTGTGATCTCTGTCTGTCAAATAAATAAATAAAATCTTTAAAAAAATAGGTATTAAAAATAATAACTTCTTGAAGCAATAGCTAATTATGTTTACATGTTATAATAAGGCAAACCGATTACCAAATGGACCCCAAACCATGATGTAACTATGGAACAGAGAGGAGGTAGGGGAGGAAGCCATGCATGTTTGGGGGGTATGGGGATAGTATTAATGAAGTAAATCCTCCTTTGTTATGATACAATAGATGAATTATAAAAATCAAGAAGTAGCAGAAAACCTCATTCATAAAAGGAGAAATGCAATATAAAAATAAGAATATTTTGACCTATCAGACTGGTGAAATCCCCGAAGTGTGGTAATACACACACTTGGCAAGGCTTTGGGGAGGTAGGTGCTGGCACACGTTGCTGGGAAAATTGTACATTGGCTAGCCCATTGTGGAGGACAATTTGGCCATGCCTATCAAAATTACAAAGGCATGTGCTTGTCAAGATTTTATTTGAGAGAGAGAAAGAGAGAGAATGAGCACAAAATGGGGGAGTGAGAGGGAGAGAGAGAATCTGGAGCAAACTCTTTGCTGAGCAAGAGCCCAAACCAGGGCTCAACATGGGGCTCGATCCCACAACCCTGAGATCATGACCTGAGCTGAAATCAAGAGTCAGACGCTTAACCCCCTGAGCCACCGGGTGCCCCCAAAGGTGTATACTCTGAACCAGCAGTACCACTTATGGGAATTTATCCTAAAGATACACTTACATACGTGCAAAATAACATCTAAATATCCACTGTTGCATTTTTTGGTAAAGGAAATACTGGAAATAAGGCAAATGTCTATCTGCCTAAAAAAAAAAAAAAAAAAAAAGTAAAGATGCTCTGTTTACTCAAGTGGCATGATTCATGAAATATTTCTTAGCCGAAAAAAGCAATAGGCGGAACAGTACATATAGGAAGGAACCATCAGGGCTGTTTCAGCAGTGTGTCTGGCTCTGACTCCTGCGTGGTGGTGAGTGTGCACTTCCCTACCCCCTTATACTGCCAGGTCCACGAGACATGCTTTGGTCAATGAATGGGAACAGAAATGATATGTGTCGCCTCTGGGAGGAAAGCTTTAGGGGCCAGTGAGCAATTTGTTATCTTCCTGCCCTTGACCTTGCAAGCATGGTGCTCCAGATGGGAGAGGCTCTGTTGGTTTGCAGTTCTGGATGAGGACAAGGTAAAATAACCTACGATGGCCATGGAACACGAATGAGAAAGAAGCCGCTTGGATGCCTGGATTATTTATTCCTGCAACATGTCCTACTTTATCATGACTGATAGAGGATTCTGCACCACTTTTTGTATGGGGGAAAAAAAAAAAGGCAGAGAAAGTAAATATACCTTGAAACACATCTGTTCTTTTCTTATATATTGACATGCACAGAAAACTAATGACAGTGGTCACCTGAGAAGAAGCTGAGTTAGGCAGGACTACAAGGATGGAAGAAAGGGGTAGGAGAGGTGCTGTATACCCTTTGGTGTTTTGTTCTCGAACCATATGAATGCACTACTTATTCAAACACTTTATTTTTTAAAAGGATTTTACTTATTTATTTGAGAGAGAGAGAGAGAGTAAGAGGAGAGAGAGAGTGTGAGTGGTGAGCATGGGAGCAGGGAGGCAGAGGGAGAGGGAGAAGCAGGCTCCCCACTGAGCAGGGAGCCGGATGCAGGGCTCATCCCAGGACCCTGGGGTCATGACCTGAGCCAAAGACAGAGGCTTAACTGATGGAGCCACGCGGACGCCCCTTATTCAAACTTTGATTAAACAAGAAGTACTAGCATAAGTACATTATTTAGAAATGTGGAAGTAAACAGATGAAATAGCAAAAGAATTGAAAGTGGTTATTTCTAGGGAGAGGAAGCTAGGGAGGAAGGTGATTGGTTCCCACTTGGCATCATTTAGTACCATACCATTTTAAAACTATGACTATGTATTATATTGATTTTTTTTAAAATAAGAGAAAAAAACATGGAGAGTGACCATGTTAAGCATCTTATAAAGTGATATTTTGAGGGCTAAGCTTTATCCACCTCAGTCTTGCATTGGGAAGTGATATTTGAGTGGAAATTTAAAAACTGTTCCAAAGTGCCAATCTTACAAATTGAATCACATCTTTTATACTTGCAGGTCACTAATGTCAATCTTAAATACTATTTGGCATAAAATGTAACACAAAGATTGGTATCTGATTTCATAGTCTAGGAAAGAGGACATCTAGAAAAGCCAGAGGTTATTTTTGCTTTTGCCACGAAAGGCAACTTCTGCCTCTGAATACTTCCCATCTACCACAACCACTGCCCAGTTGTCTGCATCAGAAATCTGGAAGTCTTAACTCTTCCTTCTCCCTGACCCTGCATTTCTTCAAATGCCAAGTCTATAGGCTCTACCTTTACCTGGACCACTTTTCTCCATCTCTGCTGCCTGCATCTAACAGCTCACAGGGTCACTGTTCTTGTTTCCAGTTTTGCCCCTTCAAGGACATTCTCTTTGCTTCAATCAGAGTCATCTTTTATTTTATTTTAAATATTTATTTATTTCTTTTAGAGAGAGAGCAGGGGTGAGGGGTGAGGGACAGAGGGAGGGAAAGAATCTCAAGCAGGATCCCCACTGAGCACAGAGACAGACATGGGTCTTGATCTCATGACCCTAAGATCATGACCTGAGCCAAAATCAAGAACTGGATGCTTAACTGACTGAGCCACCCAGAAGCCCCCAGAGTGAGCTTTTAAAAATACAAAGACAGGGGTACCTGTGTGGCTCAGTGGGTTAAAGCCTCTGCCTTCCGCTCAGGTCATGATCCCAGGGTCCTGGGATCGAGCCTCACATTGGGCTCTCTGCTCTGCAGGGAGCCTGCTTCCCTTCCTCTCTCTCTGCCTGCCTCTCTGCCTACTTGTGATCTCTTCTGTCAAATAAATAAATAAAATCTTTAACATAAATAACAGACAAATACAACCACATCACTTGGCCTAACACTTCAATATTCTCCAATTGCCTTCTAAATTAAATCCAAACCCCTATACCAGAACTTTCCGTTACCTGGCCCCATCCACCTGTTGGCCTCATCTGTCTTTACCTGTTGGTCTGTCCTCTGTTTACTGAATTTTCAGATATTCAGAGGAACCAATGGCTATTTTACTTTTGCCTTTATGTCTTCATGTATGCTGTTTTCTCTGCCTCAAACACTCCCCTGTTTAACTGGTACTCAATCTTCCTTCTTCCACAGAGTCTTACCTGGCATCCTTGTGCTCAAGTTGGTATAGCTCCCCTGTGTTCCAAGAGTTCCCTGTCTCTTATCAGACCAATAGGAGGGACTCCATAGAAGATAGGTGTTTCTTTATCTGATCTCTCTTCTGGGCTGTAAACTTTGTTTCTTTTTTTTGACTTTGTATCCTCAGCTCTGGCACATGGAGGAGTTTGGGAAATACCTGTTGAATAGGCAAATGAACAAGACTCAAATCCAGAAACAAGTGCAGGTTGATATTTGATTTCCAATCAAGTAGAAATGGAATAAATACCTCTGCCTTTCTTTGGTCAGCTATAATACTAAGTCTTAGTAATTTCATCTTTAAAACTCCCAAGTTCTCCAAGTGACCCAACTTAGCTGGTATCCCAGATATAATCAACAATAATAGTGCTTGGTGAAGAACTGGCACCAAGGTAAGAGCAGTGTGATTTTTAAAAGAGGTAACAGATCCTTACACCCTCCCAATCTAAGGGACTCATGAAAAGATGCAGTTGGTAGACAAAACCTGGTGCCCAGATCTCTTGGATAATTAAATAAACCTTGATATGAACAGATTACAATTGACACTGGCTACTGCTCAATGTCTGGGGCTCTATTTGATTCTTGCAAGCAGTCAAATCTGCCTTTCATCCATTACGTCTCTATTCCTCCAGGTAACTGAGATAAAAGGCCATATAAGTTTACAGAATGGGGCATTGTTTCTTTCAGCCAAAAATCTGTAATTTTTCATTAGACTTTCAATAGCAACATTGAAGATGGGCAATTTGATATGAAGCCAGTTGTACCAAGAACAAATGTCACCATTGGGAATTGTACATCGTGTAATTAGGAGGCAAAATGGTGACACACGCACTGGGAGCACAGAGCAGATAAAATGCTTCTCAGGGGCAGCTCAAGCAAAAGTCTGCCCTGGAACTGGAGGAATTAATTTAACCAATACTTGTGAAAAAGTTTTCAGTGCCACAAAGTAATGAGAAAAGTAGAGGCTTCAGAGAGTTTTCTAAAAAGCTATATTTATTCTTTTCATTTTGCATTTGGAGTTTTCATTACATACATTCAATTGTGCAAATTTGACAGATTTTTAAGATTTTACTTATTTATTTGACAGAGAGATCACAAGTAGGCAGAGAGGCAGGCGGGGGTTGGGGGGGGCGGGCTCCCTGCTGAGTAGAGAGCCTGATGTGGGGCTCGAACCCAGGACCCTGGGATCATGACTTGAGCTGAAGGCAGAGGCTTAATCCACTGAGCCACCCAGGTGCCCCGACAGATGTTTTTAATATGAATTAATGTTAACTAGAAAAACAAGTAATGGGACAATATATAAGATAATAAAAGGTGGGGAAGAAAAACACACTTGTCTATTTATGGAAGATTCTTGGAAGGATGCCCAAGTCACTGATTACGAGGGTTTTCTCAAGGGAGGGAGCTGGTGCGTCACAGGAAAAGGCAGGAAGAGAATTTCACTACATCCTCCTCTAATCCTTCCAGATTTGGAACCATGTGAATTCATTAGTTTTTCAAAAAATATATATTAATTAAGTTAAAATAATAGGAATAAGGTAATTAAATAAGATGAAATGTAGTGGGAACAGTACATGACAATAGTTTATGTGCTTATTTGGAAAAATTTAAAAATTGGCAATTCTTTGTCAGACTTCAAAACAAGTAAAAATTTTTTAATCCATGAAATCCCAAAGTCTGGGAACTATTTCTAAATAATTTTTTCAATAAGCCAGTCTTAAATGAATGCTTTCTCATTCTAGCTAAGGAAGACATATGTGCTAGTTTGACCCATCACTGTTGATGTTGACTCTGGTCACTGGGTTAAGGTATCGTCAGCTAGTTTTCTCTACCATAAAGTTCTTATTTTTTTAAAGATTTTATTTATTTATTTGTTAGTGCGCAAGAGAGAACACACTAGCAGGAGTAGCAGCAGGCAGAGGGAGAAGCAGGCACCCTGATGAGCAAGGAGCCTGACTCAATCCCGGGACCCTTGGGATCATGACCTGGGCCTAAGGCAGACACTTAACCGACTGAGCCACCCAAGCACCCCACCACAATTATCCTTTCTACATAATTTTTTGTGGAGACTTTGAGACTAATATCTTGCCCTCATCAAACTTTTACCCCTATTTTTAGCATTCAGTAATGATTGTGTAAAACTGTCATTTCTTCTATATATATATTAGTTGGCATTCTAGTGTAAGCAAGAGCTTTTCTTTCTGCCTTATTAGTTTGCTTATTTCTTTAAATTATCCTAGACTCATGAAGTTTTTTTTATTTTATTCAAAGTGTTTAAGTCTATTACTGTTATTATTTATTTTTTTAATTTTATAAAATTAAATTAAATTAATGTATTATTTGTTTTAGGGGTAGAGGTCTGTGTTTCATCAGTCCTACACAATTTACAGTGCTCACCATGGCACATACCCTTCCCAATGTCCAATACCCAGCCACCCCATCTCTCCTACTCCCCTCCACTCCAGCAACCCTTAGTTTGTTTCCTGAAATTGAGTCTCTTATGATTTGTCTCCCTCTCTGATTTCATCTTGTTTTATTTTTTTCCCTCTCTTCCCCTATGATCCTCTGCCTTGTTTCTCAAATTCCACTTATCAGTGAGATCATATGATAATTATCTTTCTCTGGTTGAGTTATCATGCTTAGCATAGTACCTTCTAGTTCCATCCATGTCATTGCAAATGGCAAGATTTCATTTTTTGATGGCTGCATAATAGTCGTGTGTGTGTGTGTGTGTGTGTGTGTGTACCACATCTTTATTCATTCATCTGTCGATGGACATCTGGGCTCTTTCCATGGTTTGGCTGTTGTGGACATTGCTGCTATAAACATTCAGGTGCACGTGCCCCTTTGGATCACTACATTTGTGTCTTTGGGGTAAATACCCAGTAGTGCAATTGCTAGGTCGTAGGGTAGCTCTATTTTCAACTTTTTGAGGAACCTCCATACTGTTTCCAGAATGGCTGTACCAGCTTGCATTCCCACCAACAGGGTAGGAGGGTTCCCCTTTCTCTGCATCCTCGCCAGCATCTGTCATTTCCTGACTTGTTAATTTTAGCCATTCTGACTGGTGTGCGGTGATATCTCACTGTGGTTTTGATTTGTATTTCCCTGATGCCGAGTGATATGGAGCACTTTTTCATGTGTTTGTTGGCTATCTGGATGTCTTCTTTGTAGAAATGTCTGTTCATGTCCTCTGCCCATTTCTTGATTGGATTTTTTGTTCTTAGGGTGTTGAGTTTGATAAGTTCTTTACAGATTTTGGGTGCTAGCCCTTTAACTGATATACCCTTTGCAAATATCTTCTCCCATTCTGTCAGTTGTCTTTTGGTTCTGTTAACTCCTTTCCTCTGCAAAAGTTTTTTATCTTTATGAAGTCTCAATAGTTTGTTTTTGACCTTGTTTCCCTTGCCTTTGGTGATGTGTCTAGGAAGAAGTTGCTGTGGCTGAGGTCTAAGAGGTTGCTGCCTGTGTTTTCCTGAAGGATTTTGATGGTTTCCTATTTCACGTTGTGGTCTTTCATCCATTTTGAGACTATTTTTGTGTGTGGTGTAAGGAAATGGTCCAGTTTCATTCTTCTGCATGTGGCTGTCCAATTTTCCCAACACCATTTTTTGAAGAGACTGTCTTTTTTCCATTGGACATTTTTTCCTGCTTTGCTGTTGATTAGTTGACCATAGAGTTGAGAGTCCATTTCTGGGCACTCTGTTCTGTTCCACTGATCTACATGTCTGTTTTGGGCCAGTACCATACTGTCTTGATGATTACGGCTTTGTAATAGAGTTTGAAGTCCGGAATTGTGATGCCGCCAGCTTTTCTTTTCTTTTCCAACATTCCTCTGGCTATTCAGGGTCTCTTCTGGTTCCATACAGTGTTATTATTTATTTTGATGCTTGTGTTGATCCAGATTTGGTTAGTGGAAAAAATCTTTTTTTCTTGTAACTATGGACAATTTAACCTGGCCTGATTGCATTTTATGACTGAAATTCTCTCATCTCACATTTGTTCACTGTATTATATAGTTTTCTGTTTCTCAAAAACACAGGTTGTTTAGTGCCTCAGGGCCTTTACACTGGCTATTCCTTCTTTTTGCAATGCTTTTCTATCCATCTTCCCATGACTGGCTCCTTTGATTCATTCAGGGTCCCCTCCTCAGAGAGTCTCATCTAATGTAAGGCTAATTCCTTTCTCACTTTCTTACTCTCCCTCTCATTCTCTGTCCTGTATTTTCAACCTCTCCCTCTCCACTGGCTCCTTCAGAGGAGTATTCAACATGTTCTAGCCTCTTCCACACAAACTGTTCTAACCTTTACTCATAAAACGAAACAAAATAAAAGCAAAAACAACAACAGAACCCCCAAACCTTAGGAATTCTTCCCATTTCTCTATAGTTTTGGCTTTCTCTTCCTGTATGTCCATCCCTTATCTTGTCATTAGCCAACTTCTTAAAAAACATTGTCTACGTACTCTCAAGCTCCACTTCTTTGCCTTCCATTTATACTTCTACCCACTGCAAGCTGGGTTTATACTTGGAAAAACTGAAGTTAAACTATTCTCACCAGGGTTACCAACAATGACAGTGGTGGTTAACCCATGAAATACCTTTGTGTGACCTGGAAAAAAGTGCCCCTCCTTCAAGGCACTTGGTTTCATCTGTCCGAAAATGGTCACGTTATGCATACCCATCTGCAATGTCCACAGTTCCTTGTGCCCACTGGCATCATGCAGTGCACTACCTGCACAACCATACTCAAGGGCTCTGCCAGGAGCCTCCTTTCTTCAGCTTTATCCTACTTGACCACTCTCAACCCCTCCCATGAACATCCTTCCTTCTCAAAGGCTATCCTCTTTTGGCAACTGCAATACCATACTTTACCTTCTTGCTGCTATTTTCTTATCTTCCCAGGCTCCCCTTTTTTGGACCTTCTCATGACTATTAAGTATATTTCAGAGTCCTTTTCTGGTTTGTCTTCCTTTATTACTTGACTCATCTGAGTGATCTCAATTATTTTCATTCAACAAACATTTACTGAGTGTCTGCTTGGTGCAGACATCTTCCAAATGCCAATGCCTGGCATTGTTCTGAGCACTGACCACTAGACTTTCTATATATGTGTTGATGAATTGTAATCACTTCTATTTCAGATCAACGTATCCAAATGCTTTCCTGAAATGAACTTGAATTCCAAATGAATTCCTCAAGCTTAACTTTAAAAAAAAAAAAAAAAAAGATTTTATTTTTAACTAATCTCTACACTCAACATGGGGTTTGAACTCACAACCCTGAGATGAAGAGTTGCACACGGCAATGACTAAACCAGCCAGGCGCCCCCACTTAAGCTTAATTTGCTCAGAGCTCATCATCCTTCTCTCCAGATCTAGTCCTCTTTCCCTGTTTCAGCAAATTATATTCATTCATTTGCCCAAGCCTGAAAGCTAGAGTCATCCTAGATGCCTACCTCTCTCAAGAAAGTAGTAAGTTGGGACGCCTGGGTGGCTCAGTTGGTTAAGCAGCTGCCTTCGGCTCGGGTCATGATCCCAGCGTCCTGGGATCGAGTCCCACATCGGGCTCCTTGCTCCGCAGGGAGCCTGCTTCTCCCTCTGACTCTGCCTTCCACTCTGTCTGCCTGTGCTCGCTCTCACTCTCTCTTACAAATAAATAAATAAAATCTTTAAAAAAAAAGAAAGTAGTAAGTCTCACTTTTCTTTTTCCTAGGTATGTCTCAGTTTGACCCACTTCTCCCCTTGCTATCACCACCACACTGGTCTTCATCCTAGTTTAACCCACAGCCACTTCTCATATAGAATAAATACCGCAGCAGGCTCTTCCCTGGCCTCTGCCTCCTGGCCCTCCTCCTGAGAATGAATTTCATCTGAGGACTCTTCTTATGACACAGGCTGGTGATTCATTCTCCCCCCAGCCTCAATACTGAATTTCTTCTAGTTTCTGCACATTTCATTCTCTCTGGTCTCTGGGTCTTTGCCTAGGCTGTTCCCTCTGCCTAAAAGAGCTCACTTGTGCACTCCTGTCTCCTCACCTTGCTGACATTACCTTTTCCTTCAGGCTTTAATAGAGATCTTACTTTATCTGGGAAGCCTTCCCAGAAACTCATAATCTGGGACAGGTTTTTTTGTGTTATGTTTTGTTTTGTTTTGTTTTTTCCCCTGGGCTGCCAGAGTAAACCAGTAGCATTTACCACACCATTGGGTAACTATCTGTCCATTGGTCTCTATCTCCTTTTAAATTTATTATTTTTTAAAAGATTTTATTTATTTGACAGAGAGAGGCACAGTGAGAGAGGGAACACAAGCAGGGGGAGTGGGAGAGGGAGAAGCAGCTTCCTGCCAAGCAGGGAGCCTGATGCTGGGCTTGATCCCAGGACACTGGGATCATGACCTCAGGCAAAGGCAGATGCTTAAATACTGAGCCACCCAGCGCCACTCCTTTTAAGTTTAAGCATCTAAGAGGGAAAGGACCCAAGGGCACCTAGGTGACTCAGCTGGTTAAGAGTCTGCCTTCAGCTCAGGTCATGATGCCAGGGTCCTGGGATGGAGTCCTGTGGCAGGCTCCCTGCTCAGTGGGGAGTCTGCTTCTCCTTCTGCCCCTTCTCCCTGATCATGTTCACTCTGCGTCCCTCTCTCAAATAAAAAAAATCTTTTTTAAAGAATAAAAATTTTAAAAATATAATAAATAAAATAAAATTTAAATTTTAAAAAAAGTGGGAAGGGATGTTGACTTTCTTGTTTAATATTTAATCCCTGGGACCTAGCACAGTGACTGGCACATAGTAGGTGCTCAGTAAATATGTGTTGAATGAATGCATAATCGGATGAGTATAAGATATAGAATCCAAAAAGCCTGGCCCTGATTCCCCATAGGACATTTATAAAGTCCTTCTTTTTGAGTCTGTACCTCAATTTCCTCACTTGTAATATGAATATATGCACTTGGCCTGTGAACAAGGCAGGTGTTGCAGATACTAACCACCCCCATAATTGAAAATTCTTATTTAACTTTTGACTCCCTCCAAGGCTTTTGACTAGAAGCCTTACTGATAACATAAACAGTCAATTAACATATTTTGTATTAAATACGTATTACATACTGTATTCTTACAACAAAGTAAAGGAAAATGTTACTAAGAAAATCACAAGGGGGGCACCTGGGTGGCTCAGTGGGTTAAAGCCTCAGCCTTCAGCTCGGGTCATGATCCCAGGGTCCTGGGATTGAGCCCGCATCAGGCTCTTTGCTCAGCAGGGAGCCTGCTTCCCCCTCTCTCTCTGCCTACTTGTGATCTCTGTCTGTCAGATAAATAAAATCTTAAAAAAAAAAAGAAAATCATAAGGAAGAGGAAATACATTTATAGTACTGTATTGTATTTATTGAAAAAAAAATGCATGGGTTGGAACCGAACAGGTCCACTTATACATGGATTTTTTTCAATAAATATACATACAATACCATAAATGATATTTTCTCTTACGATTTTAATAACATTTTAAAATCTGGCTTAACTGTAAGAATTCATTATGTATCCCTTCTCCTTAGAATTTGGATCCTGTGTTGTCTTGACCAAAAGATCATGACAGAAGTGATGCTGTGATAATTTGGGGGGGTTCAGATCTTAAGAAACCAGTGATTTCCATTTCGTTTCTCTTGGGATGCTTGCTGGTGGAACCAGACAATGGGGAAGCTGCTTCTGGAGAGGCCCACATAGAGAAGACTCAGGCCTGCCAGACTGCAGCCCACAGCTGAGGCTCGCAGCCAGCAGTCATCACCAACTAGCCAGCCCTATGAATGGGACATCTTGGAAGTTGATCCCCCAGCCCTGTGGAACGTTCTCCGTGCTCGGGGGACCCCTCCTCTCTGGGACTGGCCTAAGCTGTTGATTCTGGAGCTAAATAATTGAACGTGGTTGCTCGGGGGACCCCTCCTCTCTGGGACTGGCCTAAGCTGTTGATTCTGGAGCTAAATAATTGAACGTGGTTGTTTTAAATCTAAATTTGGGGGCGATTTGTTATGCAACAAGTGATAACCAGAGCAGATTTTGCTACCCACAAGTGGGAGGCGGCTGCCACACAGCGAGCAGCATTGGCTTTGGCTGTGGGACCTGGCAGGGGTGGACGTCAGAAAGGCCTGCGGGAGGGTAGGACGTTGGTGGGAAGGGCTTACCAGAGCTGGGGAAATTGTTACCTGGAGCTAAAGGAGAGTCTAGTTACATAGAGAAGTTTGGCAATACTGTTGCCATTACCTCCTGTAATGCAGAAAATAAAAAGTGTATTTCATGAACTCAGTGACCTAGCTAAGGACTTTTCTGGGCTGTTTCCAAAGTCTGCCTGGCTTCTAGCTGTGCAGCCAGTTTTTACCATGATACCTGTGTACCCTAGTCATGTTCTCAGACACATCGTGTGCGTTCCTGTACAAAATCATATACAAACTATGGCTTTTCCAGGTCCTCGAAGTGTTGGCCCTGGCCCAATGAGACTGGCTAACTCCAGCCTTCTAGGCTTCTCCCTCCTGTTAGGGAAAGTGACACAAAGAAGGCCAACAATGTCAGCACTGCCATCTTAGATGACCAGAAGCAGGTCAGAAGACCAGCTCCCTCAAAATTGGCTTTCCTCAGTCCTTCGGTACTGTCCCTTCTGTTCGCTCCTATGATTTTCATTACATATATATTAAAACATGTTTATAACAGAGGCAAATGTTACAAAGAATAACCAACCGTCCCCTCCACCATAACCACAATCCTGCTTTTTGTTTATCTTTCCCTGTTTCCCTTCACAATTTTATTCCATGTGGGTGTATCCCTATTGATATATTTAATTTTGCTTGTTTCTGTAGTAACTGACAAGGAATTATACTGCATGCCATCTCTTCCACTTTGCTTTGTTCTCTCAACATTATGTTCATGGGTTTCACCTACTTTGTTTTTGTCTTAATCCTTGTAACCAATCTATAAAAGAATTGATAACTTATTATGTTCTGGCACAACGTGTTGTGCATATTGGGTGATCAGTAAACACTGTGTGATAATGCTTTGTGGGGCATGTCCACAGAATCGCTGACAGCTCATTACCATGCAGGTGTCCTTGTCACACGAGATCAGGAGTTTCCAGATGAGGTACAAAACTTTCAGGCAAAGGCAAAAACTGTATCACTTGGGATAAATCTTTGCAATACTCAGATACTCCCTAAGTCCATAAATTCATTATTTAATCTGACAACCTCATTTTTAAAAAAGATTTTATTTATTTATTTGACAGAGATCACAAGTAGGCAGAGAGGCAGACAACCTCATTTTCTAAGAAAAAAATTTTCTGGGTATCTGGATGGCTTACTCGGTTAAGCTTCTGCCTTAAGCTCAGATCATTATTCCAGGATCAAGTCCGCATCAGGCTTCCTGCTCAGTAGGGACTCTACTTCTCCCTCTGCCCCTCACCTCACTCTCACGCTCTCTCACTCTCTCAAATAAATAAAATCTTAAAAAAAAATTTTTTTCCTAGCAAGAAAAAACTAATAAAGCTTGAAAAGCCCATCTTTCACATCATCTTCCTGCCTAGATGTCTTCCCATTAGTGCAAAGAAGTGAGAGCAAACCATCAGTGAAGGAATATAGAAAATCTGTCTCATTCACTCCTTTAAGCATTTAGCTTAAGTATTATGGATAAATCTTTCCTACAATGTAAAGATGAAAACTAAAATAACTGTTAATCCTCTGAACATCAGACTAATAGGCCTAGTATTTTCCTAGGGAGCTTTGGCCAGTCACCACTGCTGTTGTAGCTTTTTGGTGCTCAACTTCAACTGCCTTTGGCAATCACCTCCTGAACTTAAAAAAAAATGATGTTTGTGTCCCCAGGAGACTCTGATGATCCAGGATGGTGCTGGGGCACTCACATGCAGCAGAATTTGTAAGCCATAGTCCTAGGCCACTTTGTCCTCTTCCCATGGTGTCTAGCACAGTGCCTGGTGGAAAGTGACACTCAGAATGAATAAATAATGTTCTATTTGTCAGGAAGGAGAAGCACAGTCTCTAGTGTCCGCACCACAAACTCTCCAGGCGCCCTGGACAAAGACACGGAGGAGGCAAGGGGAGCGGAGAGGGGAAGTAGTGCGATGCCGCTGACGTCCAGGTCTCTCTCTTGACTGACTCGAAAGTGTCCACCCCGAAGCTCAGGTACTGTCCAGAATGCCTCGGAAAACACAAATTCACCACGAGGTTCAAGGGGTGCCAGACTGTCTCCTGTTTCCACAAATGAGGCAGGTGCGGGTACTTTGAGCTTCGGTCCAAGTCGAGTCGACTCCTCTCGGCTCCAGACTGCAGTGTGGCAGCTCTTCCCGCGTGGGGAGAAGGGTGCGAGTGGGAGTGGACAACATGACGAGCCGGAGCAGGCCTGTTCCGCGGGGACAGCGGTGCAGCCGCAGGCGCTAAGAGAGAGCAGTTGCACAGCCACCCGCGGGTGCACGTGGCGCGGCCGCAGCAGCTATTCTGGGGCGTGCGGCGGCGGGGGTGGCGGGGGCGGGGACTACAAGTCCCGGCATGCCTCAGGCAGGGGCCGGCCGGCGCAGGAGCCGGGCCCGGGGACCAGCCAGGCTCAGGCGTGCGCAGTGGTTCTCGGGAGTGGCGGGGCGGGTCCTCCCAGGCTGTCAGCTGGGGCCCGGGGCGCCCGGGCGGCGGTGGTCGCGGCCATTGGCGGAGAGGCGGGAGGGGCGGGGCCCCCGCGAGCCTCTGTGGGCAAAGCCGTGCGCGCGGAGGCAGGCAGGCTGCCGACTGGGGAGGCACGGGTCGGGCTGGTGCGTTCCATCCTGGCCATGGCAGCGGCGCCGCTGAAAGTGTGCATCGTGGGCTCGGGGAACTGGTGAGCGGCGGCGGGCCGGCGGCGCGGGCTCCGCCTTCAGGAAGCCCCTCTCCCGGGCGGGCTAGGGCCGCGCGTCCCCTCCGCAGCGTGGGCACCGGGCACCGCGCGCAGGGAGGCGGGGCGGGTGGCCTCGCGGCTGGGCTGGGCACCGCGCACCCGGGGAGGCCGCGCCAAGACACTGGCCCGGGAGGCCCTGGGCCCGCGTGCCCGCGGAGGGCAGCAAGGCGAGAGGGTACTGCGCGTCCGCGGGCACCTGTCTGCGCTCTTACCCCGCGGCGGGCGCACCGAGGCCACCTGCTCGCCACGCCCGGGTGTTTTGCGCACCATTCTAAGAGCGTTCTCGGTTCTGGGCGGATCTCCTGGGTCTAGGAATCGGTGGAGACGCGAGCATTTTTGCCGTCGTTTCGGTATTGGGGAAACCGAAGCAAAGAAGGGCTAAAGGGCTCTTGCCACCCAGGTGGTGTACGGGACCGGTGCTGTCCTTCCAAGTGCGGGTTTCGCCCACCACCTCTGATAGTCCTGTATCGTAGGAAGATTATGTAGATAAGAAAATCCAAGTTCCAACAGGCCCGACTCACGGAGTAGTCCAGGGGCGTTGGGAATTCTCTGGAGGGCTGTTGCGAGGCTTTGGTCTCCGCTGGGCTTTATTTGACTTCGGACGTTTATACAAGCGCTTTGTGACAGGCGCTCTTCTGAGCACTTTGTAAATGTCAGCCCTTTTAGTGCCCTTTATCAAACTTTGCTACTCTGGTGAGTTGGGTGAGTGTAGAGGAAAGTGGGGCCAGGTGGGTGGGAGGAAGTGGAATATAATAATAGCCTCTGATATTTTCGGTCATTTCCCCATTGTTGTGCACTTTTTTCGCACATCCGAAGGATTGGTATAGAATAGTTCAGAGTTGTGTTCTTTTAGCTTGTGTTTTTCTGTGGCTGGACACTAATCACAGTTCAGGCTTCGTGGAGAGCTGCCCCACTAGGAATGGGCCTAATGACTTGTCTTACTTTGTCTTAATCTTTGACATAGCCCAAAAAGTTCCTGGAGGAAATCTTCATCTGTTTAAATCTTACCTGGCTCTCCACTTTTCCATCCCAGCAAGGCCACTGGCCTCTCCCTGTACCACACCCCCACCCCCAGCAGGCAAGGTAATGATTTACCTCATTACCTGTTCCACTCCTCTCTATCCAGTTCTTAAGAACAACCAACTACACTAGGGCCTGGCATATTGCTAAATAAAAATTAAAATGAATGTTTGAAAATTGATCTTAAAAAAAAGGTAATTCGATTAGGTAATCACATTAAAAAACCAGAAGATACCCCCCCCCCCTTTCCATAAAGCAATGAAATACCTGACACTCACACTTGCTGCGCAGGGTATCTCCTGGAGGAAAACCAGTAATTAGTTTCTTCTGGCCTTTCTGAAGGAATTCCAATGCTTACATATATTGCTTTCCCTCTCTGACCTGCAAATACTAGAATATTATGTATTTTTCTGTAAACTTCTCTTCTTGGTCAGCCACAGAACATTCTACACATATAGTGAAGTTGGTACCTCTGCTGCAAAGCTTCATGTGGACTTCAGGTTGGCTTTGCCAATTTTGATCCCAAGGTCACTTGAATGAGATTACTTTTGGCCATGGGACTGGAAAAGTACTCCTGTAGCACGTGTTTTTTTTAACATTAGTTTTCTCTTCTGTAAGGGGACACAGACCCATAGATGACAGAGCCTTTTCTGAATTTGCAAGGTGCAGAGGAGCACGGCGTTGCCATGCTGGATTTAGGCCAGGAGCAGGAGTAGTGAAGTAAACTCCTGCCCGCCCCTCAGTGGGATTTGGCTGCCTTCCCACGGCTTCACTCTGATGTACTTGACTGGGTTTTCTTGGTCCACTCCAGCCCAAGGAAATGGAGTAGAGCTTGGCTAATGACCTTAGAGCCCAGCAATTGAGAAATGTGCCATCCTGATGGTTTGGGCTGTCTGCCCAGCTCCATTAATTATGGGAGCAGACAGGAACATTGTTGCTCGCACTCAAGTCCTAGAGAGAGGATCACGACCTTCCCGGAGAGATTTCAGAAGTTTGGGAAATGAAAACAGCATGGAGAGGCTTCCTAGGGCTTGGGGGGTGTTCAGCTCTGGTCAGCAGTCATTTCCCCAATCTAGGCACAATGGTACAGAATCCCTGCCTATAAGGAATTTACCTTCAGGGCTGAGATGAAATGGAAGATAGCTTCAGAAGAAAAGGAAAGTGGAACGAAATACCTGTCACAAGGTTAGTTAGATGTTACCTTTTAGTGTTGCTTAAAATGTGGATCAGAGACCACCTGCATCAGAATGACTACTGAAGCTACACTTGCTGACTCATACTCCCTGAAGGTGGGACAAATTTGTCCTTACAGGACATTGGCCTTCTGCTAATTTTGAAATACTGTCTAGAGATGAACCTGCCCTTCCAGATTTGGTCCTTCATTCAATCAAGAATGTGAAGTTGCTTAAGCAATGTTTAATCTTGAGACTCTGAAGTAGCTGAGCGTGGCTGTGTCAATAAAGGTGTTGTCGTATCTAAACTGAAAACAAAAAGGTGGCCTTGTGCTCTCATTTGAGTGCCCTCCCCCACGTAAATGCTTAATATTTGCAGTATAGATAATGAATCTAGCTGACCTGGCCAGGAGTTTCAGCCTGGAATGACATGGGGGTTAAAGTCAAGTTGTCATGCCCTTGTCATGCCCTTTGGCACTTCCTTTCCTATGGACAAGTCAGAGAAGAGGCCAAGAGGGGGCCTTCATGCATCCTGCTCAGTCCCACGATGCTGCCCCCTCCTGGGGTGCAGGGAGATGCTTCCTGGCCTGCCTGGCTTTTCATGGCCCTGGAAACTCAGGAAAACAAGAAAAAACAAAAATAAATCTTCCGAAGTTCCTCCAGATATGAAACAAAGTTTTATTACCCAAACTTTGGGAAAATGACCCAGACACAGGGCAAGATCCAGTTCTAGCACTGAAGCCTCAGGGCTGTGTGTACAGCCAAACCCCTGTGGTAGGGAGCATATGTCCAAGCCCCGGAATGTGTTTGGAGGCGGGGTGGTGCAGGAGGGGCTGGGGGATCCCACTGTTTGGGTTTCAGTCCTGGTCCTCTGTTTCATAAGGCCTTGAGCAAACTGCTCCTTCAAGAATCATTGGTTATGATACTGGTACCTGCTGTCTCGGATTTTGGTTAGGATGAAATGACATGTGTTGGGGAGAGTACAGAGTGACCAGCACTCAGTAGACATCAGCTACTGCTATTGTATTTATTTGATCAACCTTGACCAGCACGGTCTTTAAGTCACCAAATGGATCCAGCTGGAGTCTGACCAAGAAGCAGAGACATAGGAGGGAGAGAAGGTGAAAGAGTATAACTGATAGGCAGCTGGAGGAGTTGGTGGCGTTGTTTCTCTCTGGCCCCCATTTTCACCATCACCCCACAGCAGTACGGATGGGCAGGGAGAGCTGTGGCCTACTTGACACTGATGCCCGGAGCTGGATGTGGGTGACTCCCATCATCTTTTGCTTTTGCTCTGAATGCAGCATTGCGGCACTTAGCTCTGTCACCCTTTTGTGCTCCTCAGTTTCCATGGTACTGCTTGCAACATACCCACAGGCAGTGCTCAGAAGCATCCTGAGCCCCTGTAAATGAGTTCCTCTGCGGTCAGGAAGAGATTCAGAAATAATCCCTTCTGTGGCTGCAGGTGTCACTGCTTTGAGAGCTGGAGGGAGAACTGAATGATAGGGTTGGGTGGGAGCTGAATTGGGAAAGGATCCAGAGTCCCATGTGAACCAGAGTGAGTTTGTACAACTAAAACCCAGAAGAAGCCCTGATACTTGTGCCTCTTTCCATCACCTCTGCCCTCTGTTCAGTACAGAAGGTCCCCAACTTTATAGTGGTTCAGTGTACACCTTTTCGACTTTATGATGGTGCAGAAAATGATGGTGAGAGTGTGAACCATAATCTGAATTGTGAATCAGGCTCCTCTTCTGGGCTGGGGGCTATGCAGTGGATCCTCTGTCCTGATGCCCGGCTGGGGCTGAAGCATCCGGTCAGACACCGATCACGGGAGCGAACAGGTGGTACAGGGACCGCCAGTGTTGGTCACTTCAGTGCAACGTTCAGTCAATTACCTGAGCCCATCAACACCTGGATGTGAAATAGGCTTTGTGTCCAATGATTTTGCGTGACTGTAGGCTTATGTAAGTGTACTGGGCAAGTTGCAGTAAAGCCAGGCTAAGCTACAGTGTTCAGGAGGTGAGGGGAACTAAATGCATTTTAGGATATTAGAAACTTAATGATGGGTCATATGGGATATAACCCCATCATAAGCTGAGGAAAATCTGTATAACAACCATGGCTGCTTTTGTAGGGGTGAGTCAGCAGCTCCCAGTTCTTGAGCCTTTCATCACTGTCATTATCATTCTCTAACCTGTCCTCCTTCCCTGGGGGAGGGGGGGAAGGGTGTCTTTTTTTTTTTTTTTTTGAGTGTCAGGTATGTGCATTACTTCATTGAAGCCTCCTAACATGCCTGTGGCAGTACTATTGTTCATCCCAATTTGCATGACAAGAGGGAGTTGGAGAGAAAACTTTTCAAGGTCCATGGTTAATCCTTGGCGTGGAAGCCCAGATTCTTCTATCTCCAAGGGCCTTGTTTCTATAAATTCTTGGTCATTTTCATTGAGAAGCATACTTAGACCTGCGGACAAATCTTATCATCACAGAAATATTTGAATATCTTGTGTCTTACCCTCCCAACAAAAGTTTAGTATAACAATATTTCCCTTAAGAAAAATCAGATTGAGGGGTGCCTGGCTTGCTCAGTTGGTGGAACATGTGACTCTCGATCTTGGTTTGTGAGTTCAAGCCCTATATTGGGCGTAGAAATTACATAAAATCCTTAAAAAGAGAGAGAGAAAAAAGATCACATGGAAATGTCTTGAAAATTGTCACTTCCCTCTGGAACAGGCGTCCCTCCTCTACACATGGCAGATGATCACAGTTTACTATTTTTAAAGCAACTGATCTTCCTAAAATTAATCTAGCAGATTAATTGTTAGAAAAAGCTTATATCTAAGTGAAAAATCTCAGTCTAACTTCCACCCCTTAATCTCTGTGCTGCCTGGGTGAGCCCACTCTATTCTAAGACACCCCATTGGCTAGAGAAGTCTCATGTCTGCTCCGTCTTCTCTGTGGCAAGCCAAGTAATGTCTCTAGGTCTCTCAATGGTTGCTGGTGGAAAGTTGTTTTGGGGGTCCACACCAGCCAGGTCTCCCTTCTCTTCCCTTCATCCCTCACCTCCATGCTTAGTGATACCAAAACTTACTGGCCTTAAACAGTAGTCACTTACTAGTTCATGCTTCTGGGGATGAGCAGTCTGAACAAAGCTGGGAGGGTCTTCTACTGGTCTAGCCTGGGCTCACTCTTAAGGCTGAGGTCCAGTAATGGGTTGGCTGGACTCCTGGCCCTAGACCACATCTTCTGTGTGTCTGGCAGTGGGCAGGCTTCTGCCAGGCTGAGAGGAGTGACCTGAGAGGACTGTGTGTGTGTGTCACATTAGTCTGCAGGCTAGTTGGACTTCTCCATTTGGTGGTTGGATTCCCATAACAAGAGAGAGCACATAAAAGTACCTCCTATGAGTAGAGTCACAGTATTTGTCTTGTAGCTGGCTCACTTGACTTGCATAATGTCAAGGTTCATCCACGGTGTAGCTAGCTTGTGTCAGAATGTCCTTCCCTTTTAAGGCTGAATAATATTTCATTGTGTTTATATAGTACATTTTGTTTATTCATCCTTCAATGGACACTTGGGTTTCTTCCACCTTTTGTCTGTTGTGAATACAATGGTCCCCCTTGCCCACTGGGGATACATTCCAGAACGCCCAGTGGATGCCTGTAATTTCGGATAGTATGGGAAACCTTATACTGTGTTTTTTCCTAGACATACATACATGTGATAAAGTTTGATTAAGCACACTAAAAGATGAATAACAACTAAGAACAGTTGTAACAATATGCTATCTTAAAGGTTACGGCAGTATGCTCCATCACTCTGAAAATACCTAATTGTACTATACTCCCCTTTCTTGTGATGATGTGAGATAATCAGCTGCCCGCATCATGAGGTGAAGTGAGGTGACTGGCAGAGGGGTTGGGACTTGGCATTTGAGGGGAGGGGGAGTGATAAGGGAAAACATGGCAACCGGAAAAGGAAGACAAGGGGCGACTTCTGTAATGCTGCTCTGACTGATCTGAGTCCCTGCTTTCCCTTCTTGAGGGTCCATACCCTGAAGTGGAATCGGCAGATCCTACGGTAATTCTAAATTTAGTTTTTTTGGCCATCCACCGTATTGCTTTCCATGACAGCTGCACCATGTTCTATGCCCTCCAGCAATGCCCAAGGGGTCCAATTTCTGCACAGCCTCACTGACACTCATTATTTTCCAGTTTTGTTTGGGTTTTTCATTTTGTTTGTTTTTTCCCTGTAGTTACCATCCTAAGGGGTGGGAGGTGGTATATGTCTTTTATTAATTGCATGTTAATGTGGCATGTACAGTTTTGCATCCTGTTTTTTGTTAGATGTAACATTCTATCACCAGCTTTGTCTTCTGCCCTTTGAATTCTGATAGGTGGAAAGGCTTTTTTCAACTTCTCCCCATCCTTTTCTCTGTGAGGTTGTACACATTGATCTTTTCCCCCTCTGTGGTTTCTTCCTTTGATTTTAAGCTGAGGAAGCTTCCCCATCCAAAGATCAAATAAACATTCACTGAGTGGAATCTGTATTTAAAATACTTCAATTTTCACATTTGCATCTAAGACTTTGGCATTTGATTGTACTTTAAAAGCCCTTTAACGCAAAGAATTACATAAAATGCTAACAGCGGTTCTCCCTGGGTGGTGAGATTATTCATAATTGTCTTTTCATCATTCTTGTATTTCTTGTTTGAGTAAAAAAATAGATGTTATTTAAAACAGAATTGACCACCCTCTTCCCTTGGTTCCGTAGTCGGATGAGCGCTGGAAGAGATTGGGGCTTGGAATGTAGAAAATCTGGCTGAACCCTTGCTGATTTCCCTCACTGGGACTTGTCTACTCCATAAAAAGAAGGAGTCACTTCTCTTGGGTTCCTTCTGGCCCAGAAAGGTTCTGCGTTCTGTGGAGGAGGACTATGGACCGCCAGAATTCCATCGGGTTGGTGGCTGGCTGGATGGGAATGCCAAGGGGGGTGCTGGGGTGTGGAGGTATGTCAAGCTGGAGGTTAGGACCTCCAGCAGGTGAGTGTCCCTCCAGCTGGGACACATGAAGGGAGAGCAGAGTGTTGAAGACATACAGGCGGGGTGTGACTCTATCTTCCACCAACCACCTCTGTGCTCTCTGGTTCTTCACTTAAAAAATGGAGATAATAGAGGCACCTGGTAAGTTGATTCAACATCTGACTCTTGATTTCAGCTCAGGTGATGAGCTCAGGGTAGTGAGATCAAGCCTCCCTCCTATCAGGCTCCATGCTGGGCTTGGAGCCTGCTTAAGATTCTCTCTCTCTCTCTCTCTCCTTCCTCTCCTGTTGCTCCCCCTTCTCTTTCTCTCCCTCCTTAAAAAAAACAACTCTATCCCTCTCTGTCCCTTTGCCCCCCTCCTTTTTCTTTCTCTGCCTCTTAAAAAAATGAAGGTATTAGATGGATATTATAATATACTTAGTATATATAATATATATAAAATGATAGTGATAATACAATCTGCCTCAAAGGGTTGGCGAGCCATGAAACATCTAGTTAACATCGGTAAGATACTGAAAGTAATGTGTGTGGATGTAATCATACTGAGGCATGTAAATGTATCAAATCAATAGGGTGTACATCTTAAACTTGTGTACACAATGTTATATGTCAGTTATATTTCAGTAAAAACAGCAACAAAAACCTGGCCCTGACAGCCCAACAGGCCTACCCCTTTCAGGCACGGCCCTCCCCTCTTCTCTTTGTTTTCCCCACCCTGCCCTGCCACCCATTCTCTTCCTTCCTCTACCCTGCTCCCTCCCTCCCTCTGTCTTCCCTCTCCCCTCCCTGTCACTCCCTTTTCCTTCCTTGACCTCTACCCTCCCGGCCTCCCATCCCCTTCTCCCCGTGGAAATGTTGGCTCCAGGTTTGAGCAGAAGATTATCTCCTGGCCCCACCTGTTCTGCACCTTTGCTCCAGGGCCTTGAAGGCTCCCCAGTCCCTCCCATAGGTGAGGGCCTCTCAGCCCTTGGAGTTCAGAGTTCAGCCCAGCTGCACTTGCTCCCAGCTCTCCCTGACCTTAGTGTCATCTGCTTAGCCACTTTGTTCCCCGTGGTGTGGTTACTTTTCTTTGTGAGCTTGTTGGAACAGCTTCATTCTGTCTCCATTTCCCCATCTCCAAGGTCTATGAGGGGGGGGACTCGGGTGCCCAGCAGCGTTTACACCTGATAGGTGTTCCGCATGCATTTTCAACACGTGATGCTCCTCTGTACCAGGGCAAATGTAAAGGAGCAGGAAGTGTGGGCTTTGGAAACAGACCTGGGTCAGAACTGCTGGTGACTAGGTGGGTAGCGTGACTTGTGGGTGACACTCTTTGAGCCTCAGCTTCTTCGTCGGTAAAGTTAAAGGGGATAATGAGCACCTCTTTTGGGGCTGCTGTAAAGATGAAAGGAGATCTTCAGTCCCGGTACACAGCTGTCCCTGGAGCAGGGCTTCCTATCCGTGTGAACTTCTGAGCTTCATTTGGATGGCTTGTAGAAGTTGGGAAATCAGTCTACATGATTTCATGGGAAGTGTGATTTTATACTCCTCTGTGAAAACTCAGGACTGGTCCTGAGCAGCCCTGAGCCCCTCGCCCAGTTCAGCTACTACCTGGTTGTGTGACACAAGGTCAGGGTGTCTTAATGTGGAAGGTCATAAGTTTGGACACAGTTAAAATCTCTGTTTTCCAGGCTCTGCCCTTAACTGCTTTTGGCTCTGCTTCATACTGCGTTATTATTTGCTTTTTCTCCTTTGTGTAAAAGTTGACTTTAAAAGAAAACTTTCTGTCATTACTGTCAATACCATATGTTGGAGGTAACAGCAACCAGGAGAAGGAAAACAAAACAGTGTTAATAGAAGTCTTGCCAAATCCTGCTACCTGCCCAGGCTCAGTGTCTGAAGCATTTAGAGGCTTCGTTCGGGAAGAAGGGACATGAACACATGGTGGAGAGATGGTAACAACATAGTAGCACGCCCAGGAGACATTCTACGCTCTCTCGAAGGCCATGGAGTTGAAGGGGCACAAGTGAGGGGTGCTTGGGTGACTCGGTGGGTTAACCCTCTGCCTTCGGCTCAGGTCATGATCCCAGGATTCTGGGATCGAGCCCCACATCGGGCTCTCTGCCCAGCAGTGAGCCTGCTTCCCTGCTCTCTCTTTGCCTGCCTCTCTGCCTACTTACGATCTTTGTCAAGTAAATAAATAAAATCTTTAAAAAAAAAAAAATAGAAAAGGGCACAAGTGAGTCAGTGTCCTTCGGTGCTGTGTGTGGGGGGTGGCACTTGGCCATGGGGGGGTTACCCCTGGCAC
Source organism: Mustela nigripes (assembly GCF_022355385.1). Lineage (NCBI taxonomy): Eukaryota > Metazoa > Chordata > Mammalia > Carnivora > Mustelidae > Mustela > Mustela nigripes. The sequence continues at coordinate 71,880,060 of NC_081558.1, read as the reverse complement.
CCATTCCTCACTTCAGAAAACACTGGCCTGGATCCTAGACCTGAGATGGACATTAAAGAGCATTGCCCCACCTGTCATTTAGTAGATGAATGAGCTGGGCCAGGTGTGGAAATGGCTGTCCATGCCCTTGACCCTGACAGTGAAAGATCCATGCCAGGATTTGCTTGGGCAGTGGCAAAAAAGCCCCTGAAATGTGGAGGGTTCCACCAGTGGGGCCTGGGACCCCAGCCCCAACCATGACCAGACCATGTAGAAACCGCCTGCATGGACTGTAGCCAGTACTTTTATTTTAAGCTCAGTCTGATATCTGTGAGTGTTTTTGGACTGGCTCTCAGCAGGGCCCTTTTTAAAACAAAAACAAAAACAAAAAACAAAACAGGGTTTGTCACTTACCAGTAGCCTCCAGGCCCTTCAGAAACACTCAGGTTCCTCCAGAAGACTGGGTTTGCTCTGATTCTGTTCCTTTGTGTCAGTCAGAAGTAGTAACATGTGTCATGAGCACAGCTGGTGCCATTTCAGAGCCAAAAAGGAATTTGGGTGTGGATTATAGACTTCTTTGGAAAAACAAACCAAAAAAATCCAGCTTTTTTGGAAACATAATTAATATACAAAACCCACTGGACCTACTTAATGTATATAATTTGCTGGGCTTGGAGATAGGAGTATACTCGTGAAACAACTACAAATCAGGTTGATAAAAATCTTTGATAAAGGGGCGCCTGGGTGGCTTAGTGGTTTAAGGGTCCTGGGATCGAACCCCACATCGGGGTTCCTGCTCAGCAGGGAGCCTGTTTCCCCCTCTCTCTCTGCCTGCTGCTCTGCCTACTTGTGATCTGTCAAATAAATAAATAAAATCTTTAAAAAAATATTTGATTAAAAACAAAAATAAAAAATAAAGTTAATAAAAACAAGAAAATAAATATTTATTTCTTAAATAGAAAGTTCTGCCTGGCGCCCCTGCCCTCCCCCCCATTTTTGGTGGCAGTAACACTCAGTGTCCTATCAGCTGTGGGCTTGTCATTTGTGGCCTTGTTATGTTGATGTGGATTATACTTTCGGAGGTTTTATAAACAACCTCGGAGAAAAGGCGGGCAGTAAGGAAAATGTTTGGTTCAACATGAAGATTGTACTGAACAACAACCAAAATATTTGGTTCGGCTTGAAGATTTTACTAGATTGTCAAAGAGATTATAAAAATAGTGTTTTAAGTCCTGATCCCCCAAAACAAAAACAGATTACTATGTGAATTATTTAGAAAGAACAGGACAAGGCCTCGAAGGCACTAGAATCTTTTTGTTTTTGTCCTTGCTAGGTTTGTCGTTGAATTAAATTCCATGCTTCTCAGAGTGCCTGGGCGGCTCATTTGGTTATAAGCATCTGCCTTTGGCTCAGGTCACGATCATGGGGTCTTGGGATCAAGCCCCAGGTCCCTTGGCCTCCCTGCTCAGCAGGGAGTCTGTTTCTCCCTCTCCCTCTGCTCATACTCTCTCTCTCAAATAAATAAAATCTTAAAAAAAAAAAAAAAACCCTTAAATTCCATCCTCCTTTCTTCTGTTCTGATCACCTTCCCTTATCACCTTACGGATGGATAGACTAAGCTTGTGCGTCTCAACTTTGGCTATAAATTAGATTACTTGGAAGCATTAAGAGTCGTGAGTCCCAGGCCACCCCGCAGACCAATGATACCTGTGCCCCCGGAGTAGGATCCAGTGTAGGTAGGTTGTTTTGTTTTAGATTTTTTTTTTTTAAATTTGACAGATCACAAGCAGGTAGAGAGGCAGGCAGAGAGAGAGGGAAGCAGGCTCCCTGACGAGCAGAGAGCCCGATGCGGGGCTCCATCCCAGGACGCTGAGGTCACGACCTGAGCTGAAGGCAGAGTCTTTAACCCACTGAGCCACCCAGGCGCCCCCAGTGTAGGTAGTTTCTAAAGCGCCCCAGGGATCGACAGCATTGAGAACGGCTGCTCTGCACAGCTGTCCAGAACTTTCCGGAGCTGTCCTCCCTCACAAGAATAGCACATATCAAAGCTCTGTGGCTTTACCTGTGAAATCTTACTCTATGCTGGCAAGACAGTTTGTAGCTAAATACATACTATTCTTCCAGTTCTCCTCCTGAGAATTGTAGAAAAGAGGCCAAGAGGGGTGCCTGGGTGGCTCAGTGGGGTAAGTGTCTGCCTTCGGCTCAGGTCAAGATCTCTGGGTCCTGGGATCGAGCCCCACATTGGGCTCCATGCTTGGCTAGGAGTCTGCTGCTCTCTCTTCTGCTCCTCCCTTCCCCACCCCTAGTTTGTGCTCTCTCTCAAATACATGAAATCTTTAAGGAAAAAAAAAAAAAGAGAGGCCAACGTTCTTCCCAAGATCACTATCACCTTAATTGTAATCTGGGAAACAGCTGCTAACAGACTCCCAGGGAGGTAACAGCTCAGGCTCACAGTGTTCTTGGCATTGAGTAGCGCAACTCACACAAGGTCACAGAGAGCAAGTGTGATTCTGGGGAGCTGAGCAAAGTGGAGGGCGGGGGGAAGCCACTAGGCACTAGGAATCCAAATCTAGTAAATCAAGCAGGAAAATAAGCCAGAACCACCAGATCTTCCCCCGGGATCTTACCAGAACATACTTGCTTTTCTTGTTTACAAAGCCTTCTTACGGGGGAAGCCAAGCATCTGCAACCAAAGGCAAACCTGTAGCATGTGTTGAAATGAGCTAGTTCAGAAAATTCAGATGAATATTAGAACCATTAAACATTAAGCCCATCAGACCTTGCTGTGTATCCTTTGGGATTCACTGGTGCAGAAAATGACATGACCCAAATAACGGGGGGGAAACTCCATTACAATACATGTCAGGTCATCAGGGTCTGGCTCTGCCTCTTCCCTGGTTTCACCAGTAACTTCACTCAATTACCCATTTGCTCATTTATCTCCCATTATCACATACTTGCCATGCACCCACTGGGCCTAATGTATTGGACTAGATGCCATGCCGGTGAGCCAGGAGAGCAAAGGCAGTGCAGTGCGTTCTTTGCACTCCAAGAGCTTTCCACCCCCCAGGGAGGTGAAGGAGGTAAGAGGAATTGCTTCCCCGTTGTATAAAAAAACAGTTCCTCATTCAGAGTCACCCCAGGCCCAGTTAGCGGCCTGTGGCCCTGGAAAGTGTCTACTATGGTGGCCCCGGCCCCGGCCCCAGCCCCAGCCCAGCTGCCCTTGTCCAGGGGACTGGCGTTAACTGGTTGGAGTGCATGATCTTCCCCTGTAGCAAAGCCTACGGGACACTGATTAGTTACCAGAATGTGTCTGGTGAACAAAGATGTGAGAGAAACAGAGCCTGTGGGAGGCTAGAGGCCAGCTGGATCACACAGCTGGGTCACACCAAATACCCAGACAACCGTGCCCTGGCACCCTTGCTTTGCTCCTTTTCTGGAACTTGGAGTCTTGTCTTCCCATTACGAATGCAGCTCTGTTGTAGTTCACTGGAACACAGTTTATCCTATGGTAACTACATTTTAATCTCTGTGATGGATTTGAAATATAGCCTGGTTGCCTCAAAGGCTTAAGAGGATCCGCCAAGTATTACTTTCTTGTTTTATATCTCTTAGGTGGGTTTCTTTTCTGCCTGGGGTACTCTCTTCCAGGATAGGTTGGTTGATGCTTACTAGTTTGAAGAGATCGTGTTTTTGACCTTGTACCCAAATCCTAATCACAGCAGGGTGGGGGAGGGTGTTCTTTCCAGGTGAAAACTAAGCTTTCAAATGGCCTGTGGCTGATACGACGTCCCATCTGAATTATAAGCCCAGTGCTTGAATCAGAATCCGCACTTGTTTCTTCTGAATTAGAGTCGAATGCTTTTCTCTTCTGCCCAAGTGAGTTTAATTTTTTTCTTCTTCTCCGTTGTTTCTTTCGTAGGGGTTCAGCTGTTGCAAAAATAATTGGTAATAATGTCAAGAAACTTAAGAAGTTTGCCTCCACCGTTAAGATGTGGGTCTTTGAAGAAACAGTTAATGGGAGAAAACTGACAGACATCATAAATAATGACCATGAAAATGTAAAATATCTCCCTGGACACAAGCTGCCAGAAAATGTGGTAAGACTTTGGGATGGAAAGTACTTCTGGTTAATTCTGAAAGTTAACGCTTGGCCGAGTTAGCACATGGGGCTTGGGGAAATGGGAAAGCTACTTCCTTCTTCTTTGTCCCTCTCTGCTACCAACTAGTTTGCTTGGTTTTGGTTTTCCTGACTCTGAAAATGGGCTTTGTATTATTTTGCTAGGGCTGCCATAACTAAGTATGATAGAACAGGTGGCTTAAACAACAGAGATTTGTTTTCTCACAGTTCTGGAAGTTTCAGGTCCAAGATGAGGTTGTCGACAGGTTTGGTTTCTTCTGAGGCTTTCTCTTGTAGATGGCTGTCTTCTTCCTGTGTCCTCACACTCCTGTGCCTTTCCTCTGTGTGCCCTACTCTTCCTTTAAAAAAAAAAAAAATATATATATATATATATATATACATATATATATATATAATTTTTTTTTCACTCATTTGAGAGAGATAGTGCATGTAGGAGCTGGGGGAGGGGCAGAGGAAGAAGTAGACTCCCCGCTGAGCAGGGAGCCAGGCTTGGGGCTCAGTCCCATTACACAGAAATGATGACCTGTGCCGAAGGCAGATGCTTAACTGACTGAGCCACCCAGGTGCCCCAGTCTGCTCTTATGACAGGAATCCTATTGAATTAGGGCCCACCCTGATGTCCTCCTTTTAATGCAGTCACCTCAGTAAAGACCCTGTCTCTAAATAACGGTCTTATTCCAAGGTACTAGGGTTAGGATATCAGCTTATGAATTTGGAGTGGGGGGCGGGCAGCACACAATTCAGCCCACAGCATGCAACTTTCTTGGCATTCAAGGTGCTGGTCCCATCAGAGCTGGAACTCACAACCTTGCCTTCAGCTGCTTGAGGACCCCCCCCCAAAGTCCTAATAGTCCCTTTCTAAGTGCATGGACTTTCGTCTGCACATGAGGACAGCTAATGCACTGGTCTGTGATTTAAAATCAGAATCAAGGCCTAAATTACAGAAGGAGATTGAAGAGAATAGAAGGTCAGAAGACTGACAGTTTAAAATTTAGGCCTATTAGGTCTGAGAGGGAAAAGGACAGGTAATTGCCTGGCCTCATTCCGGTGACTTTTGGGAGGTGTGTGGGGGGAGAAATGGGCAAGAAGAACAAGAGTGACCATGCCTGTTTGTCTCAGTGGAATTTGAACTTCTATTGCCAGATTTCACCCCTTGCTGGCTTTCTGTAATAGTCTGAAGGCCAGACCATTGTGGTCTGATTCCCTGCCTGATGCCCTGGTTAACCAGACAAGCTCCTCTTCTTTGTTTATGAAGTAGTCATCTCTGCATATATTTACTCACCGGCCTTTGTGAGCATGTACAGTGCATGCAAAGCTCACTGTTGCCAGAAACGAGAAGAGGAATAGGATGACGTCGGTTCCTTCAAGGAGGCCAGCAGGAGAAATGGATTTGTAAACTGACAAACGCCAGGAAGTCTGGATGTGGAAAGACCTTGCTTGCTGGAGGTCGCTCTTTGGTTTTTGGTTAGTGTTCATTAGTGTCAAGCACTGTGCTAAGTAGCTCGCATATCATATTTCGGCTAATGCTCTCAGTAACCCTCTTAGGTGGATACTGCTGGTTTTCCTGTTAGGAGGGTGGTTCTGATTTTGTAGGGAAGGATGCTTAGGAAGGATGTGTAGGGAAGGATGCTCAAGAGAAGTTAATGGACTTGGCGCAGGGTCACATAGCTAGAGGCTAGGCTTTAAATTTGATTTCTGGTAGACTCATCCCATGGAATCCATTGTCTTCTAGACAATGATCACTTTCTCCTCTGTGTCCCTACACTGTGGGTCAGGCAGCATTTCTGCACAGTCATTCTCGGCATTGTTGGTAGGGAGAGAAAGGATCCCTATGGTTCTGAGTTTAGAAGTTGAGTTGTCCAAATATAAGAGGGGAAGAACAAAGGGAGTGGCTGTTCCACCGCAGTGGGAGGCTTCTGGGGGTCATCTCTGACCCATGCTTGGAGAAGGAAATTCCTGCGTTTCAATTCTCATTGTTGTTGGAATCAAGGGCTGCTTCCCTTCCATAAACCGCATGCTTTGTTAGTACGTTCCTTCCACTCTGCTTTGTGCCAGTCCCTTATGTACCTAGATGTTTGGCCCCACCTGCCCCAATAATGTGAACCTGACTTTCTGGTTTTGGGTTCTTCCACTGCTCCTGGTGCAGTGCTCAAGGCGAGTGGGGGGAGGGGAACCTGCCAAGTGGTTCTGTGAAGCTGAAGCTTGTGCCGGGAGCAAGGAATCCAGGAGGGAAGGAGGCAGGGAAAGAACTGACCTAGAGCCAACAGCCATTGCCACTTAGAGCCCAGTCCCCACAGTGACTGATTCTAACCCCCTGCCCACAGATGTGGACAGAAGGAGGAGAAGAAGGAGGAACCATCAACTCCTGGGACCCTGTTGATGCCTGAAGCCTTGTAGGTTCACTAAAGTGAATGTGTCCATTCTCTGGAGTGGACATTTGTGCAGTTTCCAGCTGTTTGTCATTGTGGACCATGTTCCCAGGGGGTGGAAGTGCAGAGTCACCTGGAGTTCACAGTGGTAGTGTCACTACGTCATACCGCTGGATTACAAAGTGGTCCTACCAGTCTCCGTTTCCCCAGCTCGACTGAGGGGTCACATTGTTCCACATACTTGCCAGTGCTTGGCTGGAGACACCCAGGGTATTAGAAAGTTCTATTTCTTAAGCCTGGTGGAAGGTACACAGGTGGTTTTTTCCCTCTATACTTTCTATAGTTTCTAATGGCACTTACATAATAAAGCGGAGTGATGGTGAAGTGTAGTGGTGGGGGATGTCTAGTGGCGGAGTCAGTGCCTGGATCAGAGGGATGGGTTGTTCTTTATGCTGTATTACCCTTAGGCATTTTGTGAATGAGGTGTTCCATATAGTTAGTTTGCTGTGAAGCATTTTTTTTTTTAAGTTGGGTTTTTTGTTTTTGTTTTAAGATTTTATTTATTTTTTTATTTATTTGACAGATAACAAGTAGGCAGAGGCAGGCAGAGAGAGAGAGAGAGGAGGAAGAAGGCTCCCCTGAGCAGAGAGCCTGATGGCAGGGCTCCATCCCAGAACCCCGGGATTATTACCTGAGCTGAAGGCAGAGGCTTTAACCCACTGAGCCACCCAGGTGCCCCTTTTGTGTTTTGTTTCATATGTTTATTTCAGTTTCTCAGCTATCTCATTTGATCCTTTAAAAAAATCAACTAGTGTTAGGTAAGACTCTTAACCATCGTGAAAGATGGTTAATTGTGAGGTTTGTCAGTCAGTGTGCTGACCCGAGACTGGGAGTCCTTCTTGCTTGGGGGTCCCCACACTGTTTCCCACTGGCCTTCAGGCCCATCCTCATCACACGACCCTCCCCACTTTCACCCCCAACCTCTTGTAACAGGTGACCTCTTGTCACCATGTCATCACCTGTTCGCTAAAAGCTGGGACAGTCTGGTTTCGCAGTTTTTTTCTGAAACTGAGTGAAAAAAACGCTTCCTGTTTCTTGCCACTGTCGGATATAAAATTGTCGATCCTGTCCTCAGTCTCCTCCAGGTAGAGCGCTCCTTTGCCCTCTGGCACCAGGATTTACGATGACAGCATCTTCTGTGAAGTACTGTTGTCATTGCTTTTCATCTTGCTTTCTAAGCCTCAGCCGTACCTTTTTTTTTTTTTTTTTAAGATTTTATTTATTTATTTGACAGAGAGAGATCACAAGTAGGCAGAGAGGCAGGCAGAGAGAAGAGAGAGGGAAGCAGGCTCCCCGCTGATGTGGGACTCGATGTGGAGCCCGATGTGGGACTCAATCCCAGGACCCTGAGATCATGACCTGAGCTGAAGGCAGCGGCTTAACCCACTGAGCCACCCAGGCGCCCCTTAGCCGTACCTTTTTTAAAAACAACTTAAACATTCTTTTTTTTTTTTTTTTAAAGATTTTATTTATTTATTTGACAGAGAGAGATCACAAGGAGGCAGAGAGGCAGGCAGAGAGAGAGAGGAGGAAGCAGGCTCCCTGCTGAGCAGAGAGCCCGATGCAGGACTCGATCCCAGGACCCTGAGATCATGACCTGAGCCGAAGGCAGCGGCCCAACCCACTGAGCCACCCAGGCGCCCCCCTTTTTAAAAACAACTTGACTGAGGTATGATTCACAGATCATACAGTTTGCCCATTCAAGTGTACAGGTCAGTAGTTTTGAGTATATTCAGAGTTGTGCAGACATTACCACCATCAATTTTAGAATATTTTCATCAGCCCAAAAAGAAGCCCTACCCCATGTAGGTGTCACTCCCTATTTCCTCCTGTCCCCTGCCCCAGTCCCAAGTAACCGCTGGTCTTTCTGTTTCAACAGACTTGCCTGTTCATATAAATCACACCATCCAATAGTTTTCTGTGTCTGGCTTCTTTGATTTAAGATTGTGTTTCAAGGTTCCATCCGTGTTGTAGCCTGTGTCAGTACTGCATTCCCTTCCATGGCTGAGTAAGATTCTGTTTTATGGATGTACCACACTGTATTTTATCCACTTGTCCATTGATGGACATCTGGGTGGTTTGTGCTTTTCGGCTCTTGGAATTAATACAGCTGTGAACACTTGTATAGTGTTCTGTGCAAACGTGTTTCAGTTCTTTTGAGCAGGTACCTAGGAGTATCAATTGCTGGATCATGTGATATTGTTGAACTCTTCGAGGAGCTTCCAGGGTATTTTACAAGGTGACTGCACCACACTGCTCTAGCAGTGTGTGGGGGTTCCAACATGCTCCATAGCCTTACGAACACCTTTGTCATTATCCAGCTTTTTGATCCTACCCATCCTAGTGAGTAGGAAGTGGTATTTGTGATTTTGGTTTTCATGTGCCTCATGGCTAACCATGTTGAGCATCTTTTCATCTGCTTATTGGACCTTTGTATATCTTCCTCAGAGAAATCTGTATTCACAGTATTTGTCCATTTAAAAAAATGGGGATGTCTTTTTATTATTAATGAGTGGTAAGAACTCTTTTATTCTTTCTCAAAAATTTTATTTTTAAGTAATCTCTACGCTCAGCATAGGGCTTGAACCCATGACCCCGAGATAAGAGTCATATACTATTCCTACTGAATCAGTCAGGTGCCCCTAGAATTTTTAATATAGGGGTGCCTGGGTGGCTCAGTGGGCTAAAGCATCCGCTCAGGTCATGATTCCAGGGTCATGGGATCAAGCCCCGTGTCAGGCTCTCTGCTCAGCAGGGAGCCTGCTCCTCCCCCACCCCTGCACCCTGCCTGCCTCTCTGCCCGCTTGTGATCTCTGTCAAATAAATAAATAAGAATCTTAAAAAAAAAAAAAAAAGAATTCTTAATATATATTAGATACAAGTCTATTTTCCCAGGTAAAGAATTCAGAAGTGTTTTCTACTTTTCTTCAAGTTTTTGCTTTCTTAATGTTAATCCTTTGAAGCAGGAAGGCTCCTAAGTTTGAAGTAGAATTTGTTTATTTTCCTTTCTTACTAACTCTTTGGATTTGGTTTCTTGCATAGGCCTGCATTGGCTGATGTTTCCTCCACACTTAGAATAGTGATGGGATTTTGGGGAGTCTGAGGGAGTGCCAGGGACAGTGGGCATGGTGAGGAAGAACAAAGCAGGGTGAAGAGTTTCCTTTCTGTGCTTTAAGTGATATCCTGTGCTATAAAAGGTTAGGCCGAGACAATTTAAAAAAAATGGCCCCTTACTTTTGGGTAATAGGGTTGCGATAACAACTATTAATTTTGGCTGCAGTCTTTTTCAGAATGAGAATATCAGGTCAGTGGGAGCCTCAGTATTAACTCCTTCCTCCCTGGGTATCGCTTTTTGGGTTTTGTTAGAGGAGTCTTTGTCGCCATTGCTTCTCCAATGTAAATGTTCCTCGGAATCGCTTGGAGAGCTTAACAGGGATTGCTGTGTCCATCCGAGGCTTTCTAAAACTCACCGGGTCTCTGATGAGGCCCATACATGGGCATCTTTAACAGGTTCACTGGGTGATGATGATGCTGTTGTTCAGGAACCACACTTTGGGCCCACTGGTCTACCTCATCAGTCTGTATTACTGGTGTAGTTTCGGGGGCTCCGGGTGGCAGACAGCTGTGTTTCTCGCAGCAACCTCACTGCTGGCATGTTTACAGAAGACTCATCAGATAAGATGGTCTGTGCCTGAGGATCATTTTTCTGAATATGGAGCCAAAGGATATACATTTCCCTTATGCTCTTGGCTGATACTGAGACCAGAAGACCAGAAGGGCACCATTATATTTTTGAACCTCTGCTTTGCTATGTGTGTTCCTCACATGCCATTGTCTTTCATCTAAATACTAATTCCGTGGAGAATGTAGGCGAGTGGCTTGTAGGTGTCCAGTTAGCTAACTGGTGATAGAGCAAGGCCAAGGTGTGTAGATGGTCTCCAGTGATAACTTGAGCTGGGGGGATGGGAAAGAACCTTTAGGCTTCTTCACATAGATTTTTCAGCTCTGTTTTAAATTATTTTCTCTGCGTGTGTGTATGTGTGTGTGTGTGTGTGTGTGTGTGTGTGTATGGACCAAGAGCCCTGGAGTCCTGGAAGTCTGAACATGAAGAGGACCAACCATGGTGCCTTGGTTCTGACTCCATTTTTCATTGTCCTTGCCTATGAAAGGCAAGCCCCTTTGTTCCCAGTTGTCTTTCCCAGCGTATTTCTGGTTCTTTCATGGTGGACACCCTCAGAAAGATTTTGACAGGAAGTGTGTGAAATAGGTCAGCATTTGTAAAACAGTGTCTTGGTTTCGTTCAGAGTAAAAGATAGGCAAAGACTTAACTAAAGGTTCTATTCTGAAACAGGGTATCCAGTTACTGGCTTAGCTGTGGAGCGCAGTTACTGGCATAGCTGTGGAGCGCTCGGTTGTTACTGTGTGAGAGGAATAGTGTTCTGTGAATGGACCATGCACTCAGTAGAAATGCAGCTCGTTTGTTGCACTTGCTTCTGTGGGTTAAACCCTCAGCACTCCACCAAGGAGAGCAGAAGGACATCTCTGTGTACTGTGAGCCCCCGCTCATCCCCTCCTGGAGAGCCGTCATGTTCCCAACCAACGGCAGGTTCTTTGATTTGTTGAAGAAGGAAATGGAAGGGACAGAAGGAAATCGAAACCAGAGGGTAGCTTCCTTGTGTGTTTTTTTTAAAAAAGGGACCCAGGGATGGGCAGACTCCTTAAATGGTAAGAATTTATAGAAAGCAAGTAGATTTTTCTGATGTGTGATCTCTTTCATTTGTTTTGTATCATTTTGAAGCACTCTCATGCATATTGCTTAATCTGAAAGTGCTCTGTGACGTAGCTGGGTAGGAAAATTACATTTATACCCCTCCGTACATGGGGTAAGTGAGGTCAGTGAAGATACATCTTTGTCCAAGTTCACACAGCTGGTCATTTGCAGATACAGGACTCAGACATACATCTTTCCATATTTGCTCTTCAGTTCTGGTGTCTTTCCTATTTCACCATGTTGGGAAATGTCCCAGAAGGGCGGAAAGGGAGATGCCTGCGTGTGTGCATTTGTGTTGGGGATGGATGGTGAGGAAAAGGAACAAGAGGTCTAGAGAAGAAAAAATATTTTAACTAAAGTTCAGGCCATCCGGCTCTGTGTCTGAGTGTACAGAGCAGAGATTCCCACCTAAGTAGGGCTGGTTGCCCATGGTGGAGTGAGGGTCAGTTTCTACAAAGGCTGGGAGGGGATTGGATGGGACCATAGGCAGATACCCTAAGAACATAGAGGGCTTTGCTAGTCAAGGACAAAGCCGCTGGGGATTGGAGTCAGGAGGCTAATGGAATAGGATAAGAAATTGCTTCTGGGGATGTAGCATCTCCAAATGTGAGGGAACTAATAGGCAGATAGATGTTTGGTGACTCAGCCTAGATTACTAATCCAGAGAAGCCCCTCTGAAGAGGAAGACAGCTTCTCCCCTGCTCTGGGGAATGTGACTAAGAGAAGTGCCAGTAAACTTTGGGTTATGATCTGCTGTTTGGGGGATGACTGTGCTGCCATTCAAACCAACTTAATCTAAAATAAGGGATGATTTGGTTCAGAGGACTAAAAATCCAGGTAGAGCTGGGTTCAGGCACAGCCTGAACTAATGTCTTAAATGAGGTTCATGAGGCCCTGTGTTTTCCTCGGTTTCTCTGCTCTGCCTTCCACAAAGTTGGCTTCATTTCACAAGGGAGCCCCTTGACAGGACTAGGTTCTCCCCCTTACATTTGTAAAAGGGTTGCAGCTGTTCCAGACCTCACAGTGTCCTCCCATCCTGTTCAAGGAAAGACCCTTGTAGCTACTGGAGAAGACTAAGGAAGCAAACATCTTCTTGGCTCTCGTTGTTTTTATGTGCGCACAGGCTTAGATGGAAAGACCATCCTTGGAGTAGGGGAGGGCCCAACTCCACGCACACTGCATGGTTAAAATGGGGAAGCAGTAACTTCTGAAATGAAATTTCAGGGCACTTTTGCCAGAAAGGAGAATCCAGGCTGGGTAAATTATAGAAGTTTTCCATACCAACCAAAGGGGTAAGGGGATGAAATAATTCCAGATAGATTTCCCTGGGCGATTCTTTGAGGGAGGGAGTAATGCTTATTAGCACATGTATTAAGAGAATAGACATAATAATTGCTTGACTTAAAGAACAAAAGGATTTCATTCCCTCTCACATAATAGTGGTCTAGGGCGTTGCTTCACACTGTTAACTCTTGGTCCCATCTTTCTTCCTCATGTCCTGTGTCATCTCTTAGGTCTGGGTTGTCATGGGTTTCAACAACAAAGTGGGGAGAGAAAGTGTAGAGGAAGCAGCTGTCTGTTTTAGGGGTTCTGTGCCATGAGTGTTCTGCACCGCCCCCTCACACTGTGTTGATGAGAACTTGGTCCATGGCCCGTGTCACTGCAGGAGCTGCTAGGAAATGTGGTCCCTAGCAGGTGACCATGACAGGCCTTCAGCTCTGTGATTATAGAAGAAGGCAAGAAGGAATTTTGGTGAGGAGTGGGCAGTCTCCATTGTAAGGGCGTATTCAGCCAGAGCGGCCCCACCGGATTGAACAGCCATTTTGCTGTTTATGCAGTAAAACGTAAATTGACCCTATCCCCTCCCCACCAGGGGAACTTACTTAAAAGCAAGTCCGGGAAACCAGTCCCAGGTAGCAAAGCCCAAATACACGGGTGGGTCAAGTCAGGTGGAGATCACAGCCGTAATGCAGGGATGAGTCGGGTCAGGTGGAGGCATCCAATCAGTAGAGCCGCATACTGTCTCCCTAGCTACCAAGGAGTATGGGCCCCGCCTTTTGGGTGCCAATTCTGACCAAGGTGATAGGCTAGTTCAAATGTCTACTATAGGGTAAATTGTAATTCAGTTGGTCACCTATGTGTGACCTAGCATGACTGTGCAGCTTTCTCTGTGTGTTTCAGTCTCATCGGCCACCTGGGTGTGGCCAGGCCCAACCCCATGGCCTTTGCTCTATAAAAGTTAGTCTGTGAGGCAGGGAGGGGTCATGCTCTCTGTAAGAGGCGAGGCCCCGAGACCGGTTGGTTTGATTCTTGATGCTTGGTGCAAAATAAAGCTTTGCTTGACCTTCACTTTGTATCAGTCTCGCTCCTTTAATCATGGACCCGTTATTGGGGGATCCAACACAGGGGACCCAACACCATCAAATGCCCAAACTAGCTTTCCTAGGAGGCTTAGCCATCCTGAATGATGTTCCTGTGGCACATAGCAGCGCCTCCTCAGGAAAGAATCTTCTCCAGTCCCTTCATTTGGGGAACCAGGAAGGCTTTCAAAGGAGTTCAGTTAGAGTTCGGTTCAGGTATATATGACAGAAAATCTGTCATAGCAGTGACGTAAACGTTTGCTTTTGCTTCTCTCCTGTAAAAGACGTTCATGGTATAAGTGATGTGTTAATGGTGTCAGGGACTCTTTTTATCCTACTCTTCTGTCGTCTCGGCATTTGGTTCCTCCTTCCTCATAGTCCAAGATGACTGTCTGAACTCCAGGCGTTCAGTTTTCTCTGGCAAAAGGAAGAGGAAAGGCCTCAGAGGGCATTTCCTGGGAGTCACACACAGCACTTCCATGGACACCCTGCTGGTCAGAACTTAATCACTTGGGGCACTTAGCTGCAAGGGGGGCTGAGGAACTAACTAGCCTTCCTTCCAGGAGTTTATGAGCTTTACACTGGGGCCTCTTGTGCTAAGGAGGAAGGGGAGAACTCTGGACATTGGACAACAATAAACAGTCTCTGTGAGTGACCACGTGCCCCCCTCACCTCTGCCTGCAGATGTGTGTGCATTTCTCTGCCCATGCTAAATTCTAAAACCCACTTTCATATTTATCTGAAGGAAAGAAACCGCCATCAGCGCCGACGTATTAAGTGCATACCAGGTGCAAAACACGATCGGTATCACTTTCATGAGCGCACTCTCCCAGGGCATTACCCAGCAGAGTTTAGCGTGCGGCTGTTGACAGAGGTGTGGGCAGAGTGGTGGGAGCCAGAAGGACTTCCTGGAGTGCCCAGAGTTTAGCGACGGCAGGAAATCTTAACCTCCCCGAAAGGGCAAGGGGACAGACCTGTGTCACCAAAGCAGCCTGACCAGAGCTGAGAGGCCTGGAAGAAAGGCTGCCGGTCAGGAGGTTATAACCGTGAAACGAAGCCGAGCCAGCACCCCTGTGAGCCTGGGCCAGAATGACCCCTGGAGGGTGATAAATACCCTGACCTGTCTCCCCTCCCACCCTGGATCTCCTAGCAGTGTCCCACTTCGGCTGAGTCCCAACTGGCAGGCTTTAGAGAGCAAGGGCCCCTAGGGAAAACAGTCCAGGAAGGCAGCTCCCCGGGGAACACAGCAGGGAGGAGAAGGGCAGAAAGTGGATTGGGGGTTTGGGAGAGCAGCACAGAACAACCCACACAGTATTACGATTCCTTTTCCCAAGTAGGGAAACTGAGGCATGGAGAAGCTAAGTCACTTTCCTAGCTGGGAAGCAACAGACAGGACTCTCTTAGCTTCAGATGTGTCCTGAAGGGGAAGGCTGAGCACACGGCACACTTGCCTTTCCTGTCCGCTGCCCAGTGCTCTGCACACAGTAGGCATCTATAAATGGTCAGTGATTGAAATCATCCAGAGAGGCATATGTGGGCATACGAGTAACCGTTTCCTTTTTCTTGTCTCGTAGGTCGCTGTCCCAAACCTCAGCGAGGCAGTGCAGGACGCAGACCTCCTAGTGTTTGTCATTCCCCACCAGTTCATTCACAGAATCTGTGACGAGATCACCGGGAGAGTACCCAAGGAAGCGCTGGGCATCACCCTCATCAAGGTAACTGGCCCCCTGACCTCAGGCAGAAAAAGCATTGTTGGGCTTCAGTTACGGGGAAATTGTATTTCCTCTGACTCCCGTTTGTTGGAAGTAGGAGCTGAAAGGGAGGCTATGGCACTTTTTTGTTTTCTGGGTTTTTTTTTTTTAAAGATTCCTAGAAGGTGATCGATGACACATCCCCGGAGCTTCCCTGAGCTCAACTTCAGGTGAGAGCTGCTTTCTATCACAGAGGGTTTTAGCCTTGGCAGTGATGTGAGGATGGGCTTCTCCGGGTGAGCCTTGCTGCCAGAAAGAACCTGTCCAGGACACGGGTCTCAGCCTGCATCCTGGGAATCACCGGTGGTTTGTGGTGCCGGGAAATGCATCCTCGTTCGTTTCCACTCTGGGTACATGATCGAAAGGGAGTTTTTAACCAGAAGTTCATAGGCTACCCCCACACGTCCCTAGACAGAATTCAGGAAGTTCCTGGCTTATATGTGGGGGAGAAAAATTATATTTTTGTTCGTTTTAACTTCTAACTGAAATGAGCATTTTCAGATGCCAGCCACAGGCCAGAGTTGCAATAACTATAACATTAGCAGGACCCGTGGCTCTGTTGACAGAAATCGCAGGTGTTTTCCTTCCACTTTATAACGCCTCCAGGTATCTCAAGGTAGCATTTACGCTGATCATGACCTTGAAACTGTGGTCATTGGTAAACCTGCCAAATCCTCTTTTTCTAATTGCATTAATAAAATAGTGCATTTATGACTTGTCATAGATTTGTGTGATTTCCTTTTTTTAAAACGTTTTGATAACTGTGCTTCAGTATAATTGGCTTCCTGGGTCATCTCATGCATTTTGCTTTATGCATATGAAATTCTGAGAGTGAGTCCATAAAACTTCACCAGACTGCCAGAGGTGAAGGCCACATCATAAAAAAGGTTAAGAACCCTGTGGAGAGATTTTGTTCTCTAAAGCAGTTCACAGATGAATATTTATGGAAGCAGACTTGAACAACTCACATATCAGTTATAAATACAATGGATAAATAAATAGTGGACTTTATTTTGGAATACTACGTGGTGGTAAATAGGAACACACCAGAACGTTCATGCAGCCATATAGATGAGTCTCTAAAATGATAGTGGAGCACCAAGTGGTGCCTCATGGGTGAACCGTACAGTTGCACTTACAGACTTTGAGAAACAGGCAATATGGTGTAACAGATTATTAGGAATATAGCCTTATGTGGCAAAACTTGGTCAAGAAGAGAAGGGAACAGTGCATACAGCCTTGGGTAGTGGTTCACTCTGGTCGGGGTGGGGACCAGTGGTGAGAAGGAGTATGGACTAGGGGAGGAACACACGAGACTTTAGTGGTACAGGCTGTGTTCTGGGTGGTCACATGTCCATTTTCTTCCCCCTTTTGTTGTTAGGCAGACACGGTATGTATGTTACCTTGGAAGAGCTGTTTTTCAAGTTGTGTATCCCCACTGGGTGCCTGTATCTGCATTAGTAACAGAGCAACCATGTCATGAGTATTCATTTGGTTTGTTTTCCTCAAACTTGTCGACATCCTTACAGGGCATAGACGAGGGTCCTGAGGGGCTGAAGCTCATTTCCGACATCATCCGGGAGAAGATGGGCATTGACGTCAGTGTGCTCATGGGAGCCAACATTGCCAGTGAAGTGGCTTCAGAGAAGTTTTGTGAGACCACCATTGGTGAGGTTACCTGGGTGGGGAGGCCTGGGGAGCCCGGATACGGTGTTTCAAAATGTACATTTGTGATTTCTGGTATTTTCTGTACTGGACTCTTCCTCATGTGGATATTCAGTGGTATAGGGATTTAATGTAAAGGAGGTCTTTCTGTGGAACTGAAGTGTTTCAACAGCTTCCAGAATGAAAGTAAAGGCCAGGAGACCATTAGGACCTCCCCTGATCACATAGTGAATTATCAAACACAAAAATGCAGAGTTGCTTATACTGAAAAGCGGGTGATAACATCCATGGAATGGCTCCCCTGGCCTTTGAAAACCCAGATCTCTTTTTTTTTTTTTTTTAAACTCTCAAATGCCAGTATCTGATCCTCATTGGATTCCAGTGCCATTGAAAGCTTTGGCAGCACATATACTAAAAATTGTAACGATAAAAATTGATGGGAATGAGCCCTGTTTCAGGTGAGTTATCTAAAACTCTGTGAACAAGTTACCTGCCCCAAGGTCACATAGCTAGTTTAGAACCCAGGCATGAACTTGGCCATCTTGTTTCCTAAATTAGAAAGCTCTTTCTACTCTTACACAACATTGGTGTTGTGAACATTTCTGCTTCTTTTTAAAAGGGTTGTGGAATTCTCATGTGCCCATGTACCATATGAAAAGATAGAGGGACGTCTGGGTGGCTCAGTGGGTTAAGCCTCTGTCTTCGGCTCAGGTCATGATCCCAGGGTCCTGGGATCAAGCCCTGCATCCGGCTCTCTGCTCAGCAGGGAGCCTGCTTCCTTCTCTCCCTGCCTGCTTCTCTGCCTAGTTGTGATCTCTGTCTGTCAAATAAATAAATAAAATTTAAAAAAAAAAAAAAGGAAAGAAAGAAAAGACTGATAGAAAAGTAATATTGCTATATTTGCAGATGCTTGGAAAGATTTCAGTTTATTTACTACTCCAGAACTTCCTTCTACCTTTGTCAAACATACCAGCAATGTGAATGATTTCTCCCTGCAGCTTTGTAAAGGGAGGCCCTGAGAGAGCTCAGGCACTTTTGAGTAAGATAGAATGCATGGGAAAAAGCAGCTCCTGGTTCTTTTTTTTTTTTAAAACTTTATTTATTTGAGAGAGAATGAGGGAGTGCAGAGGGAGAAGGAGACTCCCTGCTGAGTAGGGAGCCCAACACAGGGCTGGATACCAGGATCCTGAGATCATGACCTGAGCCAAAGGCAGGTAGATGCTTAATTGACTGGGGGTTAAGAGCCCGGTAGCTCTGGATTTTTCTAAATGCCTGCAAGTTAGGACGGTTTTACTTCTTTTGCTTATTTCTCTCTCTCTCTCTCTTTTTTTTTTTTTAAAGACTTTATTTATTTATTTGAGAGAGAGGGATGAGAGGGAGGGGAGAAGGTCCAAGGGAGAAGTAGACTCCCTGCAGAGCTAGGAGCCCCATGCGGGACTCAATCCTGGGACTCCAGGATCATGACCTGAGCTGAAGGCAGTGGCCTAACCAACTGAGCCACCCAGGCGCCCCTTGCTTATTTCTTTTTATTTTTAATTGGCATTGATATGTGGAAAATAGGTATGATCAAAAGAAAACCATTTCTTACATTTAATTTCCATTGTTCTTATGTCTGTAAACTATTAATTTATGTTTATAGTTAAGCTATGTACTGCTTTATAATTGTTCTATTTGTTTAATATATAACATAATTTACATACATTTTCGCAGCTGGATAGTATTCCATCAATAATCCCATATATCTGTGCACTTAAAACTTTTTTTTTTTGAGAACTGCTATCTTATGGAGAACAGAGGTATTGCTAAATAATACAATGAAGAAAACAAAATGGACTGTAGTCAATCCAGGTTGATACTTATAAAAATGACATACATAGATAGAGGTAAGAAAATTCAAACAGTATGAGAAAGTGTGTCGTTAGAATTAAGATTGTGATTTCTGGAGCTTGGGAAGATGGCAGAGCAGGAGGAACGTGAGCTCACCCCATCTCACAGGTACAAACAGGTATCCTCCACATCCAAGTCAATAAATAGAAAGGGATCCAGAGATGGGCAGAACGAACTTCGCGGCTAATACAGAGAAGAAGTTGCATCTGACAAGTGAGGAAGGTCAGAAAGGTGGAGGGAGGCTGCCCACAGGAGGGAGAGAGCTGTGTGCATGGGGAGGGCAGAGAAATGAGCTATTGTACCGGTGAGCTCCCACGGGAACACTAATTCCCAAACATTTGGCTTTAAGAACGAGAGGGGCTGAATTCCATGAGTCTGTATAATAAGTGGGAATTGGAACCTGGAGCTTTGGAGGCCAGCTGACTCAGTACTGAGCGAGCCTGGAGGGTGAGGGATGGCAGGGTTGCTACCCTTAAAGGGCAGCCTGAGGCAGAGAGGCAACATAAAAATAGCAGTTTAGGGGCGCCTGGGTGGCTCAGCGGGTTAAGCCGCTGCCTTCGGCTCAGGTCATGATCTCAGGATCCTGGGATCGAGTCCCGCATCGGGTTCTCTGTTCAGCAGGGAGCCTGCTTCCCTATATCTCTCTCTCTCTGCCTGCCTCTCCATCTACTTGTGATCTCTCTCTGTCAAATAAATAAATAAAATCTTAAAAAAATAAATAGCTGTTTACACAGTGTTGGGGGACCAGTGGGAGACAGATCTGTTCATACTGATTTTGGAGCATGTTGGTGGACTTCTCTGAAAATGAGGGAACTGCCAGGCGCCATTTTCCACCTCCATCCCCCAACATAAATATAGAGCCACCTTTGGAAGGCAGGGCTGCACAAACATTTGTAGCCTCTGCCCAGCATTCAGGGCAAATTTTATTAAAGCTGTGTGCATGCCCTGCCCAGTCACTGGGTGCACACCTATCTCCTTGCGTAGCACCCAGACACCATTGCACATTTTGCCCAGCCTCATGACCCTAGCCACACAGCTTTCCAGCCACAGTGGCACTTCAAGAGATCCAGCATAGGACTAGAGTCCCAACACACATTTTTTTAACACCACCACTTCGCTCCCAAGTTCCCCAGTGGGTACGTCCTCTCAGAGCAGTTCTGCCTGCGTCCCATGAACACCACAGAGAGCACAACCCTCAGGAGGCAGGGAATCAGTGCCAATGTCCACACTGGAAGGAAAAGTGATTCAGACATGACAGCAGGACCTAAGCAACACACATAGGATACTCTCTTGAAATGAGGGGTTCTGGGGAACAGGGGATGTGCACCACAGGGACTTTAGGACCTCCTCTGCATAACATCACTAAATGAGAAGATGTTGTTTTCTTCACTCTCAGAGACAGACACAATGAGGAGACAGAAATTTATCCCAAATGAAAGAACAGGACAAGGCACAGCCAGAGATCTAAGCAAAATAGTACAAGTAACTTGCCTGATAGAGAATTTAAAGCAGTGATCCTAAGGATACTTACTGGACTTGAGAAGAGTGGAAGATGTGAGGGAGATGCTTAATGCAGTGATAAGGAATAACGGAGCAGAGATGAAGGGCTCAAGAAATGAAATGAGAAACATGCCTAATGGAATGAGCAGTGGGATGGAAGAAACAGAGGAAGGAATTAGTGACCTGGAAGACGGAGAAATGGAAAGTGTTCAAGCTGAACAAAAGAGAGAGAAAAGAATTATGCAAAATGAGAATAGACTGAAGGAACTCAGGGACTCCATCAAATGTAGTAATATTTGTATTATAGGAGTCTCAGAAGAAGAGAAGAGGGGGCAGAAAATTTATTTGAAGAAATAATAGCTAAAAATTTCGTTATCTGGGGAAGGAAACATGTCCAGCTCCAGGAAGCACTGAAAACTCCATCGAAATCAACAAAAGCAGGGGCCCGTGGGTGGCGGTCAGTTAAGTGTCTGACCCTTGGTTTTGGCTCAGGTTATGATCTCAGGGTCATGAGATCAAGCCCTGCATCTCTTTCTGTACTCAGTGTGCAATCTGCTTGAGATTCTCTCTCTCTTTTCCCTGTGCCCCTCCCCCCGCCTGCTTGCTCTCCTCTCTCTAAAATAAATAAATCTTTTTTTAAAAAAAATTAACAAAAGCAGGGGTGCCTGGGTGGCTTAGTGGGTGAAAGCCTCTGCCTTCAGCTCAGGTCACAATCTTAGGGTCCTGGGATTGAGGCCCGTATAGGGCTCTCTGCTTGGTGGGGAGCCTGCTTCCCCCTCCCTGTCTGCTTGCCTCTCTGTCTACTTGTGATCTCTTTCTGTGTCAAAAAAAAAAAAAAAAAAAAACACCTTTAAAAAATCAACAAAAGCAGACCCACACCAAAACATTGCAATTAAAATTGCAAAATAAAGTGGTAAAAAGAAATCTTAAAAGCAGCAAGGTAAAAGAACTTGGGCACCTGGGTGGCTCAGTTGGTTAAGCAACTGCCTTCAGCTCAGGTCATGATCCTAAAGTCCTGGGATTGAATCCTGCAGCAGGCTCCCAACTATGTGGGGAGTCTGCTTCTCCCTCTGACCTCCTCCTGTCTCATGTTCTCTCTCACTATCTCAAATAAATAAAATCTTAAAAAAAAAGAAGAAGAAGAAGAAGAAAAGATGACACTTAAAGGGGAAAACCCATAAGGCTAACAGAAAACTCTTCAACAGAAACTTGGCAAGCCAGAAGGGAGTAGCATGATATATTCAAAGTGCTGAATGGGAAAAATCTGAGGCCAAGAATACTCTATCAAGCAAGGCTGTCATTAGAAATAGAAGGAGAGAGAAACAGTTTCCCAGACAGATAAAACTAAAACTAAAGGAGTTCATGATCACTAAACCAGCTCTGCAAGAAATTTTAAAGGGGACCCTTTGAGTAGAAAAGAGAGACCAAAGGTGACCGTGTAAGGTAGAAAACAGAAATGCTGGAAAAATGAGTATTTCTGTAAAAAAAAAAAAAAATCAGTCGAGCAACTCAAGAAAAGAAAGGATATAAAATACAACATATTCCTAAAACAGGAAGAAGAGGAGAAAAGAATGTATTCAAACTTAAAACAACTATCAACCGAATATAGATTACTATATGCAGAAGAGGCTATATATAAACCTAATGATAACCATATATCAAAAACTACTAATAAATATGCAAAATAAATCTAAATATATCACTAAGGAAAATCAGCAAAAATATGAAAGAGAAAGACAATAAAGGATCAGAGAAAATCATATATAACCACAAAACTAGTAATAAAATGGTAATAAATACATAACTATAATTACTTTAAATGTAAATGGACTAAATGCTCCAGTCAAAAGTCATAGGGTATCAGAATGGATTAAAAAAAACCCATCTATATGCTGCCTCCAAAAGACTCATTTTATTTTATTTATTTATTTATTTAAAAGATTTTATTTATTTATTTGATAGTAGATGGAGAGGCAGGCACAGAGAGAGAGAAGGAAGCAGGCTCCCTGCTGAGCAGAGAGCCCGATGCGGAACTCGATCCCAGGACCCTGAGATCATGACCTGAGCCGAAGGCAGTGGCTTAACCCACTGAGCCACCTAGGCGCCCCCAAAAGACTCATTTTATACTTAAATACACCTGCATATTGAAAGTGAGGGGATGGAGAAGCATGTATCCTGCAAATGGTTGTCAAAAGAAAGCTGGAGTAACAGTACTTAATATCAGACAAAGTAGACTTTAAAACAAGAGTGTAACAAGAGACAAAGAAGGATACTATATATCTTAAAGGGGATGATCCAACAAGAAGATATAACAATTGTAATTACTTATGCACCCAAATATATAATAAAACAGTTAATAATAATAATCACAAAGGAACTAATTAGTAATGATACAGTAATGATACAGTAATAGTAGGGGACACACCACTTACATCAGTGGACAGATCATCTAAACAGAAAAGCAACAAGGAAACAATGGCTTTGAATGACACACTGGAACAGATGGATTTAACAGGTATATTGAGAACATTTCCATCCTAAAACAGCAAAATACACGTTCTTTTCAAGTACACATGGAACATTCTCCAGAATAGATCACATATTATTAGCCCACAGAACAGGCCTCAACAAATAGAATAAGATTGAAGTCATAACCATGTATCTTTTCTGACCACAACCTTATGAAACTGGTAATCAACCACAAGAAAAAATATGGAAAGACCAAAAATACATGGAGGTTAAATAACATGCTACTAAATAATGAATGGTCCTCCAGGAAATCAAATAAGAAATAAAAAGATAAATGGAAACAAATGAAAATGAGAACATAAAGGTTTAAGACCTTTGGGATGCAGCAAAGAGTCCTAAGAGGGAGGTAAATAGCAATACAGGCCTATCCAATGAAGCAAGAAAAGTCTCTAATAAACAACCTAAATTTAACACCTAAAGGAGCTAGAAAAAGAAAAAGCAACAAATCCTAAAAAGAGCAGAACAAAGGAAATATAAAGATTAGAGCAGATATAAATGATACAGAAACCAAAATGATAGATCAATGAAACCAGAAGCTATTTCTTTGAGGGGGGAAAAATAAAATTGATAAACCTCTAACCAGACTTATCAAGAAAAAAGAAAGGACACAAAATCTTAAATGAGGGAGGAAAAATAACAGCCACAGCAGCACAGAAATGCAAACAAGTTGGAGAGAATATTATGAAAAACTACAGGCCAACAACCTGGAAGAAATGGATAAATTCCTAGAAACCTATAAACTATCAAAACTGAAATAGGAATAAGGAGAAAACATGAACAGACCCATAACCAGCAAAGAAAGAAATGGTAATCAAAAAAGTCCAAACCAAAGCTAGGACAAGATGGCTTCATTTATTTTTTTAATTATTATTACTTTTTAAAAATTTTATTTTAAAATTTTACTTTTTTCTTTGAGAGGGACCACACAAGCAGGGGGATCAGCAGAGGGAGACAGAGAAGTAGACTCCCTGCTCAGCGGGAAGCCTGATACAGGACTCAATCCCAGGACCCTGGGGTTATGACCTGAGCTGAAGGCAGACACTTAACTGCCTGAGACACCCAGGTACCCCTGAGATGGCTTCATTTTAAAGACGAGTTGATACAGAGGCACCTGAGTGGCTCATTTAAAGCCTCTGCCTTCGGCTTGGGTCATGATCCCAGGGTCCTAGGATCGAGCCCCACATCGGGCCCTCTGCTCAGTGGGGAGCCTACTTTCCCTCTCTCTCTGCCTGGCTCTCGACCTACTTGTGCTCTCTACCAAATTAATTAATTAATTAATTATTTTAAAAAGACGAGTACATACATAGTCTTCTCAACCTATTCCAAAAAAAAATACAAGAGGAAGGAAAATTTCCAGATTCAAAACCAAACAAAGATACCACTAAAGAAGAGAACTACAGGCCAGAATCCCTGATGAACACAGACCAAAAATTCCCAACAAAGTACTAGCAAACCAAATACAACAGTACATTAAACAAATTATTCATATGATCAGGTGGGATTTATTCCTGGGTTGCAAGGGTAGTTCAGTTTTTGCAAATCAATCAATGTGATCATACCAATAAGAGAACTCACCACTGTTGTTCAACATAGTATTAGAAGTCCTAGCCATAGCAGACAACAAAAAGAATAAAAGGAATCCAAATTGGTAAAGAAGAAGTAAAACTTTGACAATTTGCAGATGACATGATACTGTCTATAGAAAACCTGAAAAAGGCTCAGTTAGTTGGGCGGCTGCCTTCAGCTTAGGTCATGGTCCCAGAGTCCTGGGAACAAGTCCCGAATCCCGGCTCCCAGCTCTGCAGGGAGTCTGCTTCTCCCTCTGACCTTCCCCCCATCATGCTCTCTGTCACTGTCAATCTCTCAAATAAATAGATAAAATCTTAAAAGAAACAAACTGAAAAACTTCACCAAAAAACTGCTAGAACTGGTAAATAATCTCAGTAAAGTTGGAGAATACAGTATCAGTGTACAGAAATCTGTTGCATTTCTATAAATGAATAATGAAATAGTAGAGAAACGAAGAAAGCAATCCCGTTTGTAGTTGCACTAAAAATAAGATACCTAGGAGTAAACCTAACCAGAGAGGTGAAAAACCTATATTCTGAAAACTATTATGACACCGTTGAAAGAAATTGAAGATGACACAAAGAAATGGAAAAGCGTTCTATGCTCAGAGATTAGATGAGCAAATACTGTTAAAATGCCTATACTACCTAAAGCAATCTACATGTTTAATGGGGTCTCTATCAAAACACCAACAGCATTTTTCACAGAACTAGAACAAACAGTCCTAAAATTTGTACGGAACCACAGAAGATTCTTAACACTTGAAACAATCTTTAAAAAGAAAGGCAAAGCTGGAGACATCCCAATTCCAGACTTCCCAGTTATATTACAGAGCAGTAATAATCAAAACAGTATGGTATTAATACAAAAGTAGGCACATAGATCAGTGCCATAGAATAGAAAATCCCAAAATAAGCCCACCATTACATGGCCAAGTAATCTTGAACAAAGCAGGGGGGACGTCTCTTCGGCAAAAAGCTCTGTGAAAATTAGAGAGCAACCTGCAAAAGAATGAAGCTGGACCACCTTCTTACATCATATACAGAAATCCATTCAGATGAGTTAAAGACCTAAATGTGAGACCTAAAACCATAAAAATCCTAGAAGAGAGCACAGACAGTAATTTCTTCCTAGATTTGTCTCCTGAGGTAGGGAAAACAAAAGGAAAAAATAAACTATTGGGACTACATCAAAATAAAAACCTTCTGCACAGCGAAGGGAATAATCAGCTAAACAAAAAGGCAGCCTACAGAATGGGAGAAGATATTTGCAGATGACATATCCGGTAAAGGGCTAGTATCCAAAATACATAAAGAACTTACGGGACTCAACATCCAAAACTCAAATAATCCAATGAGAAAATGGGCAGAAGACTTGAACAGACATGTCTCCAAAGAAGACATCCAGATGGCCAACAGACCCATGAAAAGATGCCCAATATCACTTATCAGGGAAATGCAAATAAAAACTTCAATGAGATACCACCTCATACCTGTCAGGATGGCTAAAATCAACAACACAAGAAACAACTGGTGTTGGCAAGGATGTGGAGAAAGGGGAAACGTCTTGCATTGTTGGTTGGAATGAAAACCAGTTCAGCCACTGTGGAAAAGTATGGAGGTTTCTCAAAAAGTTAAAAATACAGGGTGCCTGGGTGGCTCAGTCAAACGCCTGGCTTTTTTTTCCGGCTGAGGTTACAGATTCAGGGTTGTAAGAGTGAGCCCCACATTTGGCTCCATGCTGAGCTGGTGGGATCTGCTTGAGATTCTTCCCCCTCTACTCCTCCCCCTCCTCTCTAAAATAAATTTTAAAAAAGAAGTTAAAAATAGAACTACCCTATAATCCAACAATCACATGCCTGGATATTTACCCCTGAAATACAAGAACACTAATTCAAAGGTATACATGCACCCCTATGTTTATGGCAGCATTATTTATAATAGGCAAGATAGGGAAGCAACCCAAGTGTCCATTGATTGATGAATGGACAAAGATGTGGTGCATGTGTATAGTGGAATATTACTCAGCCATAAAAAAGAACGAACTCTTGACATTTGCAGCAACATGGATGGAGAGAGCTAGAAAGTATAATGCTAAGTGAAGTAAGAGGAGGACAAGACCATATCATTTCACTCATCTGGAATTTAAGAAAAAAAAGCAAAGAGAAAAAATAAGAGAGAAATCAAGAATCAAGACTCTTGAATTACAGAGGACAAACTGATGGTTACCAAAGAAGAGGTATGGGGTGGGGGGATGGGTAAATAGGTGCTAGAGATTAAGGAGAGTACTTGCAACGAGCACGGGGTGATGTATAGAAGTGTTGAATCACTATATTGTACACATGAAACTAAATATAAAACTATGTTAACTAACTGGAATTAAAACTTCTTAAAAAATTAAAAACAAAAATCCACAGCATATCTTTTTTTTTTTTTTTAAAGATTTTATTTATTTATTTATTTGACAGAGATTACAAGTAGGCAGAGAGGCAGGCACAGAGAGAGAGAGGAGGAAGCAGGCTCCTTGCCAAGCAGAGAGCCCAATGCGGGACTTGATCCCAGGACCCTGAGATCATGACCCGAGCTGAAGGCAGCGGCTCAACCCACTGAGCCACCCAGGCGCCCTCCACAGCAAATCTTAAGGTATCCACTAAGATACCTTAACCTAAAACTATTTAAAAAGTTAAAAACAAAAACCCACAGCAAATCTTAAAGTGTCTACTAAGAAACTCGAGATTCAGGGAGTTAATAGTGATTTACCCAAGATTCTATAGCTAGCTATTGGTGGAGTCAAGATTTGGATCAGGACTGACTTCAAGCTCTTGATCTCTAGGTACCATATACTAGTGTCCTTTTTAGTTGGTTCCTAACTCAATGTTGACTTGGGTTCATTCCTGTGGAGATAAAGGAACAAGGGCTTACCCAGTTTCAGGTCCCACCTCTGGAGCTCCTCAGCATGGAAGGAGGCTCGTTTTGTTCACATAGAGATCATAGGGATTTCAGAAAATCACAGACCAGCAGAGCAGAAAGGAACCTCTGATATCACCCCAGACCATCCATTGCTTAACAGATGAAGAATGAGTTACTTCACAAGATCACACAGCCAGGGGTGCCTGGGTGGCTCAGTGGTTAAGCCTCTGCCTTTGGCTAAGGTCATGATCTCAGGGTCCTGGGATTGACCCCGCATAGGGCTCTTGCTCAGCGGGGAGCCTGCTTCCCTTTCTCTCTCTCCGCCTCCCTCTCTGCCTACTTGTGATCTCTCTCTGTCAGATAAATAAACAAAATCTTAAAAAAAAAAAAAATCACAGAGGCAGAAGGGAATGGTCTTGGGTCTGCTCTCCACCTAACCCTACCTTACTGAAGACATTGTGAACTTTGCTGGCTGATCTCATTTGTTCAGCAAATTGTTTAGCAGATTGGAGCCATTTATATAAAATCAGGAGATTAGTGACTTTGAAACAGATATAGTCTGACACAGTACAAAATAGCCAAGAATAGGTCTGTTGTGTAAACATCCTTCAGCCTTGGGGCACCTGGGTGGTTCAGTGGTTTAAGCCTCTGCCACAGTATGAAGTAGACAAGGATAGGTCTGTTGTGCAAATATCCTCCAGCCTTGGGGCACCTGGGTGGTTCAGTGGGTTAAGCCTCTTCGGCTCAGGTCATGATCTCAGGGTCCTGGGATGGAGTCCGGCAGGCAGCAGCAGCATCATCGGGCTCTCTGCTCCGCAGGGAGCCTGCTTCCCCCTCTCTCTGCCTGCTGCTCTGCCTGCTTGTGATCTGTCAAATAAATAAAATCTTAAAAAAAAAAAACAAAAACCCTTAAGCCTCAATTAAATGGCCAGCCCCTCTTATCATAAATAAGCATTACATTTCTTAACTCATTTTCTGTGCCAACATTTTGAACAGTAAGAAGTAAGGGAAAATGTGATCTGTTCTTGTCACAGGAATTGTTCTATAAAAAAGAGGAAAACACATCAAATTTCCACATCCATTCCCCATACTGAAAGCATAGTGTTCCTACATAATTGCAATAGCATCCTTTAAAAAAAAAAAAAAAGAAATTGTAATTCCCATCTCTCTTCCCAAAAGGAATCCCTGTTAGCAGTTTCTAAGTATTCTTCCAGGGGGGGGTAGAAATTGTATGTATACCTGCCTATATATAGGTTTTATTCTCTCACAGTTAATTCTTTTAGCCACCTGTGATTCTAATGTAGCCTGTGAAATTACATAATCACTTTTGTTAAAAAAAAAACTAACTAGTTGTTCCAACTCAGTTTTATTTTGCCAGTAATAAATTGGCAATCAGTCTTGGCAGTCGGTTGGAAATGGCTGGTTGCCCTAATCATTCTGTAGGGCCGAGATCCCATCTCTAATCCTTGATTGAAACCTGTGTCTACCCATAGAATCTGCTAGAATTTTTATGTACCTGTAAGTCGTGTTCATTGTCTGGAAACATTTAGTGGGGCATATTAGGCTCTTTTGTTTTGTAAAGACAGACAAATGCACAGAAATTATTTCTGTTTCCCTCTGGCTTCTGTTTATCCAGTGAGTCCTGCCTTCTCTGTAGATTGGCGACGTCTGTTGGCAACAGGTCACTCTTGGCAACAGTGACCTGAATTAAATTAAGTAAAATATTGAAAGGAAACTAAAACCCAAAGGTGATATTTTCTAAATTGTTTTATAGAACCTGAACTTAACCAGGAGGAAATAACCAGGAGGAAATAACATAAATAATGTTATAAAACAGCTGGCTTGCCCTCTTAAAAAATGCCAATGTCATGAAAGACAGCGAAAGGTTAAGGAGTGTCCCAGATTAAAGAAGACTCCAGAGACGTGCCTGCCAAATGCAGTAGGATCCTGGGTTGGGGGAGGGAAGGTTGCCATGAAAGACAGCATTGTACTAATAGGAAAGATTAGAATGTGAATTGTATATTAGATAATTGTACCAACATTAAATTTCCTGCATTCGATAATGGCGCTGTGGTTAATCCAGATCTCCTTCCTTGATGACATTAGCAACCAACTCATTCTTAATTATGGTAGGTTCAGGAGTTTCCACCCACTGGAGTCTTTTGTGGAGGGAGAAGAAAAAACAGCTTTGTTTTTCAGACACTTGTAAAAACTCTAACTGGCATGGTGAACTGTGGTGCCCCCTTGCGGTGAGAGTTCCCTTCATTCTTGGGACTGACTTCAAGAACTGGAGACTTTTCACTGTCACCCCACAAATACTTTTCAAAGCCTGTTACATATCCAGCATCTGCTAAGTGTCAAGGATACATAAGCTCCCCGTGGAGCTTCCGAGCACACAAACAAGTATGGAATCACACACACACACAATGGAAGGTTCGAAGGTGTCATATTACATAGGTTGATTATCTCTAAAACTTGGCATGAAACAGAAGGGACAGTCCCTGTTTGGTTCATATTGGGTGTGGGGCAGCCTTTCCCCGTGGCTGTTGAGCATTACCCGTTCTAAACCAGATGGTCTGGGTCCCTGCTTCCCTCCTCACTACTTGTGATTGGTAATAATACAGTGAGTGCTTTCCTTGCTGTGACTTAAAATAATCATTTTTTTAAAAGTACAAATGAGAAAAAGTGAGATTGCAGTCAATCAAGCCCACCTCTCTCAGGGACACTGTTTAATTTGCAGCCGCAGAGGACCTGGGAGACCGAGCCCACCTGTCTCGGTGGCAGATGGGGAGTGCCCTTCTTTCTGCCTATGTTGCCTGTCCGCTCACAGCAGCAGCTCGAGCCTAGCTGCAGACAGCTGGATTAGTGACCTCAGCCAGGGGCTTGTCTGTGGAGGTCCGGATCGTCCTTTGTGTTGGAGGCACTGAGCACTGAGCCGTGGTGAGGGATGGAGGAGAAGGACAGTAATGATGTCATGATGTGGAGGCTGGGGGCTGAATTACCCAACCCCGGTGATGAAACAGGGTTGCACAGAGTCACCCACATGGCCTGGTGGACTGTTTGAAAAAGGAAGAGGACAGTTGGCTCAAACAGACACAGTTCTAATGTTTGGAGAACTCTACTAAATAAGCGGTGCTTATAGAATAGGAGTACTATTACAAGCAGTGCTTGTAGAATAGGAAATGTGTTTCTAAGGATTGGATGTAGAGATTTGAAACATTTTATTATGGACAGTTTCTTTAAAGAAAGCAAAAGGAGAGGTGGAACAGGGTCGTGAGCCCCAGATATCCGTCATCCATCCCGCTCTCCCCGGGATTATTTTCACATTATATTACTTACGGATGGAATCGTAGTGGTGGACAGTTATCTTTGTCGTCTTCACTGGAAGAATGCAGCTGTGTGAGTTTATTTGGGTTTTGCTGGTTTCTCTTGCTACCTCTCTGCCCCACCCCCAGGAGGAAGCATAGCATAGACAGAACATGGGCTCCGGAACCCAGTGGAAAGCACTCACTGTATTATTACCAATCATAAGCACCTGGGTTAGAATTGGGCTCTGCCTCCTATGAGTGGGTTGATCCTGGGCACATTGGTAAACCTCTCTGGGGCCCCCTAGGTCTGCAAATGGCGAACCTCAGTCATGAGCATGTGTCAGCTCTCCCCATCATTATTCTGTGGGACTTCTGTGCACTCTAATAGGCTCTTTCACACCTGCTTCTTATTTAACCCCACAACAGTCCTGAGGGTGCTATAGTATTTCACTCCTGAGGAAGCTGAACCCGCAGTAGGTGAAATCAGTTTGCAAGCTTGTCCTCGGGAGTCAGCTGGGGAGCACGAAAAGCCACTGATGCGGGTTCCACCACGGGAGACTGATTTAATCGCCGGGGATGATCCCCAGGTGATTGTAATGTGCAGAGACACATGTGGGAACAAGCTTGGGAACCTGGAGGCAGGCAGAGCCCCAGTACTGTAGCCCTCAGTGAGCCTTCTGCCATTTCTGTGTGGCCACTTGACTTGGGAGACTAGATGTGGCTGGGAAGGTTAATCCTCTGCTTTCCAGAGCCGAGCCCCACCCTTGCACCCTCGTGGATCAGAGTGTTTCACACCAGGCTTTATGTGTAAAGTTTTATTTGTGTTTTAGTTTTAATCCCAAATCCCTAAACAAAACAAAATGAGACAAAGGAAAAACTCCAGAGCCTCCATCCCATTCCAGGTGCCGCCCCAGGGGACAGAAGGTAGCAGTACTCTTTGAATGCATTTCCTTCTGTCTAGTCCTTCGGTAGCTATTGATGTTTGTGTCAGTTCTCTATTGCCATAGTGATGCTAAGTATGGATCACAGAAGTGCAGTGCACACGAAGTAGGCACAGCTAACACCTGTGGTCCTCTGGGGACAGGATGCTCTCAGCCAGGGCTGCTGGGCTGGGTGGCTCCGTCCTTGTGTGTCTCATCTTCCTGCCTGGCCCAAAGGGGGAGCCGGGGAGTGTTCGGGACACATTGAAGGCAGAGGTAGAAGGACACCAGCCCCACTTCTGCAATGAGTGGGCTGGGAAAATCCCCACGTCATGTCTGCTCCTGTCCTGTTGACCAAAGCACATGACTGAGTCCAAGGTTAAGGGGTAGGGAAATATGCCCCATTTGCTTTAAGTCCAAGCACTTCATGGGGTCGAGCCTAACATGAGTGGAAGGGAATGCGCTCTTTCCCAGGGGAAAGGACAGGGGGTGGTTTTGAACGGGAATCTATTACAGATGTAAACCATGGACGTTGCCTTCATGAATGTTGATGGTAGCAGAAAGTTGGCAACAGTTTTAGGTGTTAAACATAGAAAAGATACTTAGGTAGAACAGAACACACATACACAGTGAAACACAAAGCAGATATTTAAAATGATGTAGCAAATGTCACTGAACATTACTTGTGCCGCAAAATGGGGAAAAGCAGATTATGAAATGTTAGTTCCCAGTTCTGAGAAGAACTATGTATATTCATATTTGAGTAGGTTAAAGATGCGTGCCAAATTGCTAATGATCATCTGTGGTAGAATTATGGAATATTTTTGTTTTCTATTTCTACTCCTGAATTTTCTGCATTTTCTGTGATGAATATACATTACTTATGGTAATACGGAAAACACTTGAAACTGTAAGAGTAGGCATACTTACTCCCTTTTTTCCTAACCTGTCAACAGGCAGCAAAATAATGGAGAACGGCCTTCTCTTCAAAGAACTTCTGCAGACTCCAAATTTTAGAATTACTGTGGTAGACGACGCAGACACTGTCGAACTCTGTGGTGCTCTTAAGGTAAAGTCGGCCTTGTTATTTCTGCTCAAGGAGAGGAGCTAATCAGCCGCGGTGCATTATCAAATCTAATCCTGAAAAGTGGGCTCTGTGTTCTGTGTGGCTACTTGAGGGAAGAATAGTGAATTGAGAGCCTTGTTTATCACTTCCTGTTTTACCCCTGCCTGTCCTGGGTGGTTGGACTTCCTCTTCCACTCCACTTGGCTTTCATTTGTAAATTGGGGGGGGTGGTGTGGAGTGTGGTGTTTTGTCTTTTGGAAAATTGGCAGCATTAATATTTAAAAAGCTCGGAGAGTACCTTGATTGTAGAGTTTTCAGGGGAGTGAAGCATTGTTGGGTGTTTCTTCCCCCTGTGAATTCATACATTTCTCTTACACACTGTCTTTGAGTGGGGAAGGGACTTACCTCTCTCTGAATTACACTACTCCTTCAGTTCGATGGCTTGATTGGTTCTTTCTAAAGGGAAAGTAGTCTGCTGACAAAGGCTGCACTAAGGATAGTTTTATCTTTGTCCCGCAAAGGGAAATGGGCCAATGAAAGAAGCAGCTTCTTGAGGCCAGCGACTTGGGAGGTTAGAGGGAAGCGTTTCCACGTGGGCTCCTGACCTGTTCCAGTCGGCCTGTGGAAGTCTTGGTGGTGGGGCCCTCTCTGATGCTGGGAAACAGCCAGTGGGAGCTGGGCTGCACTTCTGATCCTTTTCCCAGTGGAATCAGCTGCCTTCTCAAAAAAAAAAAAGCCTCAGTGTGAATGACTGCCCTGCTTTGAGGCACTTTCGAGTCTTGTCTTTTGTAGGAAAGCTGCTTTTCAGGAATTTGAGCACCTCAGGAAGGAAGTCGGGCAATCTGGCTTGGGTTTAGTCTTTGTCAGGTAAAAATTGCGGATCGGGACGCCTGGGTGGCTCAGCTGGTTAAGCGGCTGCCTTCGGCTCAGGTCATGATCCTAGCGTCCTGGGATCGAGTCCCACATCGGGCTCCTTGCTCAGCCAGGAGCCTGCTTCTCCCTCTGCCTCTGCCTACCATTCTGTCTGCTTGTGCTCACTCTCGCTCCTCTCTCTGACAAATAAATAAATAAAATCTTTAAAAAAATAAAATAAAATAAAATAAAAATTGCGGAGATAGAAAGTATGCTGAGAAGACGGGAATCCAACGAATGCCTTCCTGCTCTTTCTTTCGATTGTACATACGTCCTTTTTTTCTCGTCAGAGTTTTTTTTTTTTTTTTTTTTAAAGATTTTATTTATTTATTTGACAGAGAGAAATTACAAGTACACTGAGAGGCAGGCAGAGAGAGAGAGAAGGAAGCAGGCTCCCTGCTGAGCAGAGAGCCCGATGCGGGACTCGATCCCAGGAACCCGAGATCATGACCCGAGCCGAAGGCAGCGGCCCAACCCACTGAGCCACCCAGGCGCCCCTTTTCTCGTCAGAGTTTAAAACCACTTCGTGGAATTCCTATCTTATGTTTGTGTGGTCACGTGTGCCTGTACAACGAGGATTTTATGAAGGAGAGTCAGTGAAAGGCTCAGGCTCCCTTGGGGGCAGCACACGGCCCTGTTTCTGAAAGTTTGTGGGGGGGCATTTCTCACGTTCTGGGCAGGCTGCATACACAGTTAGGACACTGGCTTTGGCTGCTTTGTGTGGTTTTTCTTTTCTTTCTTTCTTTTTTTTTTTTTAGGTTGAGATTTTCATGTGTTTTTAATAGTCCTTCATTAAGCTAATAACCACCTGACAGCAGGGGCATCATGAATGCCTAATTGCTCAGCACCAGCCTGTGTTGGTCCAAAACAGTGGTTAAGTGACTGGATATTTCTGGTGGTGGATGGGGAAGCTTGTGAGATCCTGCCCACAACAAAGGGGGCTTGGGGGACAAGAGAGATTCTAGATGGAGAGTTCTGGAAAAGCTCCAGCTAATGGGACCTTATGATGGTTTTGTGTCTGAACGTAGATTGGCTTTTCATTTTTGTTGGCAGGAGACCTTTAAGTGGATCCTACTACCAGAGCAGAGCCTGGTTCATGGGGGGCGTGGGGGGGGGCAGAGACAGATGGGGGTTGAGGACCATTTATCATCCTTCCTCTGGCTATCCTTTGAAACAGGATCAGTTATCATCATGCCTATCGGCTTGCATCAGAGCTGGGATTTTTGAAAACTGAGAAACTAGCATTTTTGGCAGTAACTGAGTCTAACCATTCCGTCATACAGATAGGGAAACAGAGATCCAGAGAGATTAAATCACCGAATGTAGCAAATACTGGCACAGTTGGAGTGTGAAGGCGGGTTCCGAGAATCTTAGTTTGGTGTTCTTTGGTTCCTGTGTACAGCCCAACTATTTTGGTTTGTGTCCAGTTGAATAAAATGAAGTCCTCGCTTGTCAGAGGCTGCCAACCAAGGACGAATGGGACGTCGTCTCTTTTATTACATAATAGTTTGTTATTTTTTTCTGATTATAAAATTAGTGCACATTCATTGTGTTTCACACAACAGAAGGATGCAAAGAAAGTTAAAGTCACCAAGACTCCGTTCATCCTAAGATCACCACTGGTTGTTATTTTTTTTTTCCTATACCATTGCAGTCTTTTTAGCGAGTATAGGTATGTATATGGCCCCTTTTTAAAAATAGAAAACTGGATCTTAACTATTCAAATAGTTTGACATGTTTTACTCTTTCGCCTTAAATTAACAGTCTTTGGTAATCTCCATTCTAGGAATCAAAGAAATGTACACTCTCCTTTTGGTGCTCAAAACCATGAGGGCATTTGAGTTACCAAAAAAAAAAAAAAAAAAAAAAAAAAAAGCAAACAGCTCACTACAAGGATAAAACCAAAAAGAAAATGTAAAAACTTTATGCAAAATCATTTTGCTGTAGTGCGTTTTACTGCCTTCAGAATCTCCTTTACCTCTGACCTCTGTTAATCTCCAGTAAGGGAATATCTTTTTAAAATACAACTTTAGGGGCGCCTGGGTGGCTCAGTGGGTTAAGCCGCTGCCTTCGGCTCAGGTCATGATCTCAGGGTCCTGGGATCGAGTCCCGCATCGGGCTCTCTGCTCAGCAGGGAGCCTGCTTCTCTCTCTCTCTCTCTGCCTGCCTCTCCATCTACTTGTGATTTCTCTCTGTCAAATAAATAAATAAAATCTTAAAAAAAAAAAAAAAATAAAATAAAATACAACTTTATTTAATCCTAAATGACATACATTAAACTGCATCCATTTAAAGTGCTTAGTAGAGTGGGGTTTCTTGTTTTGTTCCAAAAATTTCATTTATCTGTTTGTCAGAGAGAGAGAATACAAGCAGGGAAGTGGCAGGCAGAGGGAGAAGCAGGCCTCCCCACTGAGCAAGGAGGCAGATGCTAGACTTAATCCCAGGATCCTGGGATCATGACCTGAGCTGAAGGCAGATGCCCAACCAACTGAGCCACCCAGGTGTCCCCTAATATAGTGGGGTTTAACAGCTGTGTGCATATACCCTGAAAATCACCTCCATAATAC
This sequence comes from Mustela nigripes, assembly GCF_022355385.1. NCBI lineage: Eukaryota > Metazoa > Chordata > Mammalia > Carnivora > Mustelidae > Mustela > Mustela nigripes. The sequence continues at coordinate 71,843,797 of NC_081558.1, read as the reverse complement.
AGAACAATTCCATCATCCTTAAGGGATTCCATATGTCCCTTTTCAGTTCCTATCCCAGCCAGGCAGCCACTGATGTGCCTTTGTACACTGGAGTTGGCATTTTCTAGAACTTTCATAATGGAGTTGTCCAGTGTATACTCTTCTGCGTGTGGCTTCTTTCATTGAGGGTGTATTTTTGTTTGTTTTAATGTAAATTTTAAGTGGCAGTCCTCAGAGCAAAGCACAAAAATCATAACTGTACAGCTCAACTTGTGTTAAAATTTTTTTTTAAGATTTTATTTATTTATTTATTTATTTTAAAGATTTTATTTATTTATTTGACAGAGAGAGATCACAAGTAGGCAGAGAGGCAGGCAGAGTGAGAGGGGGAAGCAGGCTCCCTGCTGAGCAGAGAGCCCGATGTGGGACTCGATCCCAGGACCCTGAGATCATGACCTGAGCCGAAGGCAGCGGCTTAACCCACTGAGCCACCCAGGTGCCCTGTGTTAAAATTTTTAACAGATGCTTTATCGGGATTAGGTTTCATTAACAGTGACCCAAAATAATAGTGGCTGAACACAGTAGAACTTAATTTCTTTCTTATATAAAAGTCCTGAATCCATGTGATAGCTTCATTCCACAGAATCTCAGGGACCCAGTCCTTCCTGCTCACAAGGGTAGGTGCTTATCCTCATGTTTCAAAATGGCGATGAGAGTTGTAGTCATCACCTCTGCCTTCCAGTCAGTAGGGTGGAAAAAAAGAAAGGATAAAGGGCACGTGATAAAGGAAGATAAAAAAGAAAAGAAAAGAAAAAAGATAAAGGGCATGTCCTTTAAGGCAGGTTCTGGGGAGTCACAACGTAATGATGGTAATGATCGGCTTCATCTCAGTGGGCAGTAGTACTTAATCCTGTAACGGTACCTAGCTGCAAAAGATGTTGGGAAATGGTTTTTTGTTTTTTGTTTTTTTCTCTCTTGGTTAGCCATACACTTGCGTGAAAGTCAGGGACTGTCTGACTCAAGAGGAGGAGAGTAGATTAGGGGATAACAGCCACAGGACATTCCCTGGCAGGGATGTTCAGTAGTGAGGTTAAGCACCCCTGATACTGGGCATCTAAGTTTCTCCCAGTGCTTTGGCTGAGATAAATCCCGTGGTGAAGCACAGCTTCAGGCCTAGTGTCTAGCCAGGGCCACACTGCTGGATCCCACTAGGCATATGTGGCCAATTACATTTATATCCAAATTAATTAAAACTTAAAAAAAATCAAGAGTTCCATTTTGGAGCCACAGTCCCCCCATTTCAAAGACTCGGTCGCCACATGAGTCTTTGGGGAGTCTCCGTGGCTACCGACTCTGTTGGATGAACAGACAGAAAACATTTACATCATTGCAGAAACTTCTGTTGGACATCACTGCTGTAGGGTGCCCAGCCTGGTGAGCTCAGTGTGGGCTTGAACATCAGCCTGATCTGTAAGCTCTGACAGTGCCTGGCCCGGGGTCAGCCTACACTCTACAGAGTTCTCCCTTAGGCCCACAGCCCTGGGAGCTGGCCTTGGGTAGAATCAGATGGTGTGCTGCCTGTACAGGCAGTAGGGACTAATGCCTGGGTTTCACTGGAGCCCTTCCTCCCGCGTGGTGAGAGTGTTTGCCTAAGGCGCAGGTAGCCTGGGCCCTGCACCGGGAGACTTATGCGTTCTTTCTGGAAGCTAGGAGTGGAAGGAGTGGCGTCCTATCCAACCCGCCCGGGTTCAGAAATGCAAGGACAGACTTTAAGAATTGCAAAGACGGCACTTGAAGGCGAATGATTGCCTCTGAGTATTGCCATAACCCAGGAAATGGGGAAGGGCTTAAGCATGTCTGTCTTCTGAAAATCATGGTATTTTTAGCTCCAGAATAGTTTAAAGCAGATTTAAATGCACAGTGGATAATGATAACTTTCACAGCTGAGCGATCTCAGAGGACATCTGCTCGGATGCTATTCAAACACGATCTGACTGGCTCAGTGTGTTTATTTTTCTTTTGACAGTGATAAGTGGTAGAGGGAGAGAGAGAGGGTTTCAAGATCCATCATAAGGCGATTAAACTGGATCAGTGCCCAGGATCCCCTTGGAAGGCAGGCATTTATCCTGCAGTGGCTTCCTGCTCCTCTCTAACACCCCCGCCCCCACTGTGGGGAGGTCAGCCATCTAGGGGAAACTGAGGTAGGCCTCATCTGTGTGCCCTTTGGTGAGGGGGTCACAGAAGGGCCAGAAGAGCTGCTGTGGTCCCAGGCCTTGGGCACCCTCATCTGTCTTTGCTCTGAGAGCAGTAACATGAAAGGTCAGAAGCATTGGTCTGCAGCTCAGGGCTCGTCCACACAGCTCCTGCTTGGATGCTTCCAGTGACTGAGAGCTCACTCCTTCACCTCCAAGTCCTTTGGTTGGGTGAGGTCAGCTCTTCCTGTTAGGAAGTTCTTACCTCAAATCTGAGGTGGCCCCTCTGTGCCTTTCATTCACTGACCTAGAGTACCACCCTGTGATGACCTTCCCCTCTGCCCCCCTCCCCCCGAACTCTGGAGCCAGGCAGCCTGGTGCTAAAGGTCCCACTGTGTGACCTTGGACCAGCTACTTAACCCTGTGTGTGGGAGTTTCCTCCCCTCTCACTGTGCCTGCCTTGTAAGAATGTTGTGAAGATTAAACCAGTTAATAATACTGGAAGCACTTAGAGCGGTTCAAGAAGGTCAACTGTCATTTTTATTATCCCCCTCCCCCACCAATCGGTTCTTCTCCTAACCCTACCCTTTATACCAGAGAGGCCAGAGAGGCACTCCCCTTTGACATCTGATTGCAGAGGGTTTTGGAAGGTCTCCGACCCTGTGGCGTCTGGGAGTGGCTGGGCCAAGTTTGCTGTACCATGGAAGGGGCAAGGCGCAGGGAACAGAGTGGGCCCAGGGATCTAGGTCCTGGGACAGCGTCACTAACCAGCGAGGTGTTCTCAGTAAGCCACGGAACCTTTGTGAGCAGGCCAGGAGGCAAAGGACACACGAGCCAGGGCTGTCAGGAGAATCTATAGAGGAGACCAGGTGCATGGTGGGCGCTCCATAGGCATTCGTAAATAATCCCTCTCTCCTCCTCTGTGTCTAGGAGCCCCTTGTTGGAAGGAAGTCGTCGTATCTCTCATTTCAGTCTGTAGACTCGCACTGAGGTTGGTTGGTCAAGTAACCTCCAGAATTGGTTACGTTGTGGTGAAGGGGGCACGGGATGGTCCAGGAGACAGCAGAGAGCCATTTCAACAGTCTCACCCTTTGGATCCTAGGCCTTGGCATGTTGCCATGGTAACTTCAGTTTAGCCATTCAGCAGGCTCATCCAACAATTGGCCTCATGGCCTCTGTGCTAAGTACCCCCGTGCCCAGGTATCTCTTTGTTGCCTCGGAGTTGTCCCACTTACCAGCTGTGAGCAGGCCCACAGCTGCACCAGCTTTCCTGGAGGAATGTCACCACCTGAAGGGCCTTGAAAGAGTCTGTCCAGCCCTGAATTTTATCCCCAAGGCACAGAATGCTCAGAGAGGTGGAGTCATTCTCCCAAGGTCACAGAGCAGTGAGATGAAGTGAGAACCAGAGGCTGGAGGCCATCTGGGTTTCCGAGCTTGTGCTTCTAGTGTCTCCCCTGGTTTCCTTAGTCTGGCTTTTCTGCCAGGAGGGGTGTCTGGGTCTCTCTGGAGCCAGCCCTTGGGTTTTCCTGCCATCTCCCCTCATCTTTGCATTGTGCTCTGCCTGGAAGGTTAGGGGATTGTTTCATCCCTCCACATCTTGGCTCCTTTCCTGCTGCCTCTCCCGTTCCCTCTCTTCATGGGAGGCTGCTGGAGCCTAAGAGTGTGCCAACCCGGGAGCTGCCTGCTTCCTGTGTCACTGAGCGCGCACAGCAGGTACTTGGAGAGGGAAAGATGGATGCTGTCGGTGGCTGATGAAACCCGCAGTGTCCATTGCTTGTGTGGGCAGGAAGGAGCTGGGAGGCTTTTGCAGGTACAGACAGAAGTTAGTACCATAGGAAAACATAGGCCAGATGGGCTGTCTCAGGTTCCGAATGCAAAAGACCCAGTTCCTCGTCAGCTCTTCCCACAGCTGTGGGAAGTGGGGTCTCCCTGGAGTCCAGCCTTTGTAGGGGGGAGAGAGTGATCCACCTGAAAGCTGCTTTGTTGGTCTGTTAGAACAGCTCATAACCTCACTAGGAGACCCTCTAGAGCACAGAAGGAGAAGGAATTCATCTAAAATCTGCATGTGCTCATGCCAGCTTTCTAATCATTTTTTTAAGAATTTAAAAAATAATAATTTAAAAAATTTAAAAAAAAAAAGAATTTTTTTTATTCTTCCCTTTCCATGTCAGTAGCCACTAGAAGACTAGCCAGCATCCAGAGTAAGCCCTGGGGTTATTCCCGAGGAAGAGAACAAGATAGATTGTGGGCCCCTCCACCCCTCTCCCCTGTTCTAGCCCTCTTCATTCTGCCCTCAAAACTTGGAAGAAAGGGTGCTGTTTTATTGGTGTATTGGAAGTAGACAAAAGCTTCAGCAGGGCTCAGTGGTTTGGCGTTGTTTTTTTTTCTTTTTCATCTGCAATGGCTTTGTGTCTTTGGTCTCCTGGCGAGTGATAGCTGTGCTCAGATGGCCACTCTGTTTCTCGGGGTGAGCCTGGCCACATCAATACTGGGTTTGATGTGTTTTATTAGAAATGGCATATCAACCAGAAAAGACATTTTTTCTCCCCGGTTTGTTCTGCTTCTAACCTCCTCCCTCAAATTTTATAGACCTGATGTTTTGAGAGATGCTCTTTCATTAATAAAAAAACACTTTTGGGGGGGAGGGGAAGGAAAAGATGTGCTTATTTCATTTCCTTTTCATTACCAGTTAGCTTCATATTTTAAGATCCCTCCAGGCACAAATTCCTAAGTAGTCATCAGGTAGTATGGAAAAATGCTGTGTGGTTAGACAAAGGGAAAATACTTGTATTTTCCCTGGCATCAAGTGTGTGCTCAGTGCAGGAGCTAGTAACGTGGACAGGGCTAGGAACCTGGCGACTTGACCGAAGTCCTTACTGAGTGGGCACATGCAGATACGACTTGTCATATATGGTGGTTTGGTTTTACACAGGCCGTGAGGCCCCGTTGAGAGGCCCCCACCCCGGTGCAGCCTTCCCTGCTTTGAAATGAAGCTTGTGGCTCCTCCCACCACTCCACACGCTCTCGTCCTGGATGCACTTCGTTGTTCATTATATGCCAGCTCTCTTCATCAGCTCATTGGGGACAAGCTCTGTGTCCTATTCTGTCTTGGCAACGCCTCCCTGGGGGCACCCTCAGCCCCCAAGTCCCCCAGCACTGTTCTCTGGGCCCTGCGTAGAGCTTCCCACAGCCCGCAGGGCATGCTTTGGTACACATAGGTTGAAATGACAATCGGAATTTTAGCGCCTCTTGTGGGTTACCACTTTCCGCCCAGGTTAGAAGTATGTGCATCCGTTTTATTTTCCTGTTAGGTCAGAGGTTGGCAAACTTTCTCTGCGAGGGCTACATGGGAAACGCTGCTGGCTTTGTGGCCCATATGGTCTGTGTCCGTAGCAAGTACTGAAATCTTCTGTTAGGAGCACCCAGGCAAGGTCACCTGGGTGGCTCAGTGGGTTAAAGCCTCTGCCTTTGCCTCAGGTCATGATCCCAGAGTCTTGGGACCAAGCCCCACATTGGGATCTCTGCTCAGTGGGGAGCCTGCTCCCCTCAACCCCCGCCACCTGCCTCTCTGCATACTTGTGATCCCCCTCTCTCTCTGTCAAATAAATAAAAATCTTTAAAAAAAAAAAAAGGCACCCAGGCAGCCACAGATGGTGTGCAAACAAGCAGGGGACGCCTGGCCTCTAGGACATTCACAGAAACAGGCAGTTCACCCTTAATGTGCTGATCCCCAAACCAGATTGTCAGCTTCTGAAGAGGCAGGTCTCAGTCTTACCTGCCTTGTGCGTGGCAGAGGGCCACGTGAGAGTGGGAGCTCAGGGACTGGGAATGCTTATATAGGGATACTTCAGTGAAACAAAAGGCTGAAGCTTGAGCAGCACATTTGTAGACAACTGACCCAGCAACTCCACTCCCAGGCACACCCCCAACAGAAATGACTGCCTGTGGTCACGCAGAGCCACGCACCAGCCTGGCCCCAGCAGCAGCATTTGCGGTAACCTCAGACAGGAACTATCCCCTTGCCAATCCGCAGAACAACTGGAAAAAATGGTGCTGTATTCATATGCTCTGAGCGTGGGGTGTGCTACGCAACTCATGGGTCCCTGAACTCTACCTCCGAAACCAATACCGCACTATATGTTAGTTAATTGTTTCAGTAAGATAAAATTTAAAATTGAATGCAGCAGTGAAAATAAAGGTGCTCTAGGTAGAAATACAGCTCAGCCTCACAAACACAATGTTGAATTGAGAAAAAGATGGACATAGGATTGCATACGAGCCTGTTCATGGCTCGAATGGAAAGACAGGTGAAGCAAATCTGGGTTGTGAGTACGTTGGTGAGGGTGGGGACTGGGAGGGGTGAGAGGCAGCTTCCGGGGCACTGGTTAGGTTCTGTTTCTCAGTCAGGGTGCTGGTTCCAAGGGTGTGTTCCGATGTGAGTACGTTGTGAGTGTACGCCAAGCCGTACACTTAGGACCTGCATACATTTCCATGTGAATGGTATAATTTAATCAGGCATTCGGTTTAAGGGGGTGGGGGGAAGGCAGTTTGTCCAAACAGTATCTAGCAGAGCCTTCAGCCAGCCATTTTAATCCTCTGGCTGATGCTCCCCAGCTCCTGCTTCCTGCTAACCCCAGACCTGGGCCCTTCGTCCTATAAACAGGAGCGTTGAAGCCTGGTGCCTTCTTTGCCTCTGGCCATCAGGGCGCAAGGGTAGAAGCTGGGGCTGCGTGGGAACCGGTGGAGCGTTCTGAGGGTGGGCCAGGTGGCCCTGTGTGTCCCCCCCCCCCCGCTCTCCCCCACCTTCTGGCAGCCTAGATCTGTGGCAGGCATGTGACAGGTGTCCTGGGGCTTCCCTGTCTCCTTCACAGAACATTGTAGCAGTGGGAGCCGGGTTCTGTGACGGCCTCCACAGCGGGGACAACACCAAAGCTGCCGTTATCCGCCTGGGGCTCATGGAAATGATCGCCTTCGCCAGGATCTTCTGCAAGGGCCAGGTGTCCACGGCCACCTTCCTGGAGAGCTGCGGCGTGGCTGACCTCATCACCACCTGCTACGGAGGCCGGAACCGCAGGGTGGCTGAGGCGTTTGCCAAAACCGGGAAGGTAGCCCCTGGCTTGTCCTCCCCTGGCACGTGCACCCTCACTGAGACCCCTGGGCTGGGGCAAGCTGCGGTCCCCTGGAAGCAGAGGCAGGCGTTTGTCGTTTGCTGGGCGTATCCCACTGCCACTAGGCTGCTTTGGCTTTAAAGTACCTTTGCCTGAGTCCTTCAGCTTGCATGTCTCTCCATGGCTTGTGCGGAGGGAGGATGCCAGTTCCCCTCTGCAGCGCTCCTCTTGAAATAAGAGATTCTCTGGTCTTTTTTTTCTGAAGACTTACTTATTTGTGAGACGGAGAGAGCACGTGCACATGTGTGCATGGTGGGGTGGGGGGAGAAAGGCAAGCACACTCTGCCCTCGGCACGGAGCCCAACATGGGCGCTCCATCTCATGACCTGGAGATCATGACCTGAGCCGGAACCAAGAGCCAGACACAGAACTGACTGCACCACCCAGGCACCAGACTCTCTAGTCTTTACAGTAGCGATTTCTGCTTGATTTTAAGACCATCGAAGAATTGGAGAAGGAGATGCTGAACGGACAGAAGCTCCAAGGACCGCAGACATCCGCTGAAGTATACCGGATCCTGAAACAGAAGGGGCTGGTTGACAAGTAAGTCCCCCCTGCCCCGCCCCCACTGTCCCTGGGACCAGAGGGCAGCCACCTCCTGCTTCCCTCATGACCACCATCCCAGTCAGTGCACTTGGGCACAGCTGTATGCAGAACTCCGCTCAAATAGTTCCGCCTTTGTGTGATGTGAACATCTGTGGCAGGAAACCTCTTCCTGCCCTGAAAATGAGTGTTGACACAGAACCAGCCTCAGCTTCGGGGAGAGGAACTCAGTTCCCCTTTTTTTTGAGAGAGAGAAAGCACACGCACTTACGAGAGCACGCAGGGGGGGGGGGAGGGGGGGGGGGGGGGGGGGGGGGGGGGGGGCAGGGAAGGGGGAGAGAAAGAATCTTAAGCGGGCCCCATGCCCAGTGCAGAGCCTGACACAGGGCTCAATCCCACCACCCTGAGATCAGGACCTGAGCTGAAACCAAGAGTTGGACACTTAACTGACTGAGCCGCCCAGGTTCCCCAAGAAGAACTTAGTCTTGTAAAGCAGGTTACAAAACACGAAGGTTGAGGTTCTGGTTTATCCTGCAGGGTGTTCGGTAAGAACTGCATGTCATAAGTCTTGAACTCAGAACAGAAGATGACCTTGTTGTTTGTTATAAAAAGATACAGTCTTGTTAATAAAAGGTCAGACAGTTCAGAAAAGAAGAAACGTGCAAGGTAGCCCAGAATGCTCCCACTAGAAGCGACCTGCGTTCAGGTTTGCCCAGGAACTTGGCAGTGTCTGTGTCCCGTGGATGAACGGGTGGGTGCCTCTAGCCTCCACTGCCCTTCCGGGATGGTCATTTGCTAAAGGTGGGCCTGGGACAGCCTGATCAACTGCCCGATTGAGGGAGTAAACCCTGTCGCCCCGCCAAGCCCCCAGCCTCTCTGCAGCTGCCCTGTGGCCCTTTATCTTGCTTATTTTTGCTGAGCCGCCTTCCATAACCACGAGGCCGGCGACACCATCTAGTAACTGCTGCGCAACATATTCTGCGTACCCTCCTCTTTTCAGGAGGGAGGGAGAGGTTTGCTTGCCTGGGAGAGGAGGGGGCTGGGCGGCTGCGTGGACGCTGCCAGGTGTGGTCAGTCCAGGGCACGCACTTCCCCCTGAGCCAGTGATGGTTAGAGACGTGGCTGCTGGTTCTCTGGCGTGTCTCCTTCCTCCTCTTCGGCTCAGTCCAGATGTCTGCTGGTCCAGACCACCCACCTTTACCTCCCCTACATCCAGCTCTCCTCTCCTCTGCACGAGTACACACTGGTGAGCTGTAGAGTTCCCTATAGAAAGTTGAAAAGGAAGGAGGACAGGACATTCGTCTTCCTTCTTTAATTTGCACTTTATCTTTCTGAAATAGCTTTCAAAACCAGCCAGGCAGAGATGGAAGGCATAAACAGGCCTCCAGAGGAGGAGAATTACCTGTAAATTGTGGCTAAAAGGAAAACACCTCTGATGGGCCTGGTGTTCCTTCCATACTTAAGGGGAAACAGTGGAGTGCTTGTCTGTGGTGGGGCGACTTTACTGAACCTTAAATATTTATCAGTTTTCTAAAGTCTTAAGAAAACATTTGGGTGTTTGTGGATGCTGATGATCTCCTAATCACGGTTTTCAAGTGCCATCTGTCTGCTGCCGTGGGGCGTATTTGATAATGGACGAGTCTGTCTCCATCGTGGAACTTGGGGAGGCTATGGATTGGAACTGGTGTTCTGGAATCAGTACCTGTGCCTGTTTTAGAAAAGCAGGTGTAATCAAGCAGGTGAACCTCGGCTCTGAGCAGATGCCCCTCCTCCGTCACATCCCATTTTCTTTCTCTTGATTAGAAATGGAACAGGCTGTGCCTGTGCTTAATGAGGTCACTGCCGGGTTGGAGGGAACACCTCACTTCCCACAGGCTGAGGCGCAGAGTTCTGGGGGGCTCTCCCCCTGCACTCACCTCCTAGAGCTGCTTAGCCAAGTTCTGCCATTCTACCTTGCTCTTTTTCCCTTTGTCACCCCAATACCCCGATCTCCTCTCTTCCCACCCCGCCCCCATGGCCATGGAAAGTGCAGTGAACCGGAGGGCAATGTTCCAGCCACCTGGGGGCTTCCTAGCCATGTGGTCTGGGTCAGGTCATATTTTTATCTGTGCCCTAGTTTTTTCTCTACCCACCAAATCAAACCAGCACACCTGATGATTGCCTTCTACCTCAAGTCTTCTGATTCACTCCTGCTCATCCGGTTGGCATGTAGGTTAGTGCCTCTCAGTTCTGTGCCCCTGGAACTTTCTGTCACTGTCCTGGGACGCCCTACAACCCCTCCAGCTGAAGCAGACCTCCCTTTGTCCCAGTACCCTCTTCTCAGAGGCTTTTGTGCCCTCCTGCTGTTTGGCCTGCCTAGATGGCCCCCCTTAATAGGCGTGTCAGCCCTGACCACCCTTGAGGTGACTGGGTCTGTCCTCAGACCCCCCTTCATCCACCTCCTCCAGACGCAGATAACTCTCCCAGCTTTGAACATCCTGTTTACAGGAGTGGTCGGCAAACTTCTGTAAAGAACTGCATAATAAATATTTCGTCTTTGCAGCCCACATACAACTCTCTGGTGTATATTCTTTTTTTTTTTCTCCCTTATATGGCCCTTGAAACATACAAGAATTGTCCTTAGCTTGCAGGCAGCGCAGAACAGGCCACAGGCCAGGTTGGCTTCTTAAGCTGTGGCTTGCGAACCCCAGGTATAGAGCATCCTGCTGCTCAGGAGCTGTGGGCTTCTTATGTAAATGTGCAATTTACTTAAAGTCTGCAGGCGTGGGGGGAGAGAGGCACATGGCTCCTGTTTGAAAAAAAGGAAATTCGAATCTTAGTAAAAGGCATCCAGTGAAAAGTTAACTCTGGAGCCCCACCTTCACTGCAGGCAGCTTTCTGAGTTTTTAACATATCCTTCCTTTTAGGGGATGGGTGCTGTGTTCCACGTTCCGCTCTGCTTTCCTTTGTTGGAGGATAGGGTTTGAAGAATGTGCCACATTGGCACCCGCAGATCTCTCACGTAATGGCTGCAGAACATTCCACAGTGTGGGAGAACCACAGTTTATTTAAACAGTCTCCTCCTAATAGATAGGCACATCGTCTGGGCTTCTCTGCTGTTCGGAAATTTGCTTTATTACATTTCCTTGTGCATGCCTCTTTAGGGGCATGTGTGAGTATCGGGTGTTTGCATTCGTTTGCCGGGGCAACCACAACAAAATACCACAGACCAAGAGGCTTACACGGCAGAAATTTCCTTCTCACAGTTCTAGAGTCTGGGAGGCTAAGATCAAAGGGTCAGCGCGTGCCTTCTCATGAGGCTCTCTTCTTGGCTTGTTAATGGCTGTCTTTCCTCTGGGTCTTCATGTGGTCTTCCTCTGTTCTGTGTGAGTCCTAATCTCCTTGCCTCATAAGGACGCCAGCCATATTGGTTTGGGGCCCACACTTTATGAACCCCTTTTAACGTAATTACCTTTTTAAGGGCCCTAGGTCCAAATACAAGTCCTGGGGGTTAGGACTTCATTGGATGAATTGGGATCTGGGGGTACTCCTCAGCCCAGAACCGTGTTGTAACCTTCCTGAGGGCTGGGACCTTGCTGATAATACTCCATACCCTGCAGCTGGTTGAAGACTGACACATCTGAAGGCCTCGGTGTCCATTAGTGGGATGGCTAATTGACTGGCTTGTGCCAATATTTTTCAATGAAATAATTGTCTTTCACCCTCCTTTCACCTCTAACCTCATTTAGAGAGTTCCCCAAACTGATCTAACTGGCCTTACGGCATTTTATGTTATAGAAAATAACATTTAGATGGGCAGTATAGGCTTGAATCTTGGCTTCAGAGTTAGAAACTGTGCCTCAGTTTCCTTATCTATGAAATGGGGATAGTGTTACCCATCTCACAGGGTGGTTGTGAAAAATAAACAAGTAACTTGTCCATAAGATTTCCGCCCCCATACACACACACATACTCCAAATCTCTTGTTAGCATTCCATCTACACACTTTGAAAGTTGGGAGCATTTCTGGCTGCAAGAGCAATGCCCAGTTTAAAAAGCCTCAAACAGTAGGGTTATTTTTTTCATGAAACAAGGATTCTGGAGGTGGACATTATTGGTGTTGATGCAGTGCCTCTCAGTAATCCTGTCAGTCTTCCCTCAAAACCTCAAGATGGCTGCAGCAGCTCCATGCATCACATACACAGCTTCACTCAGTGACATGGAGCAGGTGCAGTCTGGGGAAGGAGAATTTTCTTCCAGGGCCTCTCAAGGAGAAGACTATTTTCTGCAGCAGAAGTATTGGGTCTTACTCTCTAGAATTTGCTTCCTTGGCTAATTCTAGGAGAAAGTAAGGCTGGGAAACGGAGCGTTAGGCTGTTTGCAGTGTTGGTAAAGAGTGAAGGGATTTGGGAACAGCTTCGGGTGGCCCTTCATCACCTGCCACCCTGCTCTGGGAAGACACAAATTGTTCTGATCATGGGATCAGGAAAACTAAGCCATGGAAAGATGAAGGGGCTAAAATCTGTGGGCTCTAACTCCCATTCCCAGTGTTCATTCAACAGTATTCGCTGAGCACCTGCTTTCAATCTGTGCACTGTGCCAGAAGTGAATAAAACACTTGGGGCCCTGACCTCCCAAGAGCTTGCTAGGACCTAGGGGCTGTCTTGTGGCTGTGTGTATAAACTGTCACTTAACTGCACACTTGCCACATGACAAGTGTTCTATTCTGCAGGTTACCTGTAAGTCACTTCATACAGTAGGCTTTAACACAACATGTCATGCCCAATTGAAAATTGCCCAGAGCAGACAGACTGTGGATTTGACTGCCTACCTGACTCAAAAAAAAAAAAAAAAAACATTCTGTACCTTATAAAACCCACAGTGATAGACATATGACCTAACAGGGCTGTTTGCCATTCGTAAGTTAAGTTGTCATTATAGGATTCCAGCTAGTTAATTTTCAGAATGGCCTTTAAGACTCTATTGATCTTGTCAAGCTTACTTTGGGCGCGCGCGCTCGTGTGTGTGTGTGTGTGTGTGTGTGTGTGTGTGTGTGTGTGTGTGTTTAGAAGCCTGATTGAAATTAACTTTGTTATTTCCATGGTGATACCTGCTGTTTAAAATACTTGCTGAGCCAGCTGGACCCTGGGATAATGCTGTCCTTTCTCACGGTGGATTATTGGCCCACACCTTTGTACCCTCAGCCATTTCAAACTTTTCATTTATATACATGTTCACAGCCTGGAAGAAAAGGCAAAATAAACCCAGCTTCCATCTTGAGATCAGTGATTCTTGGAGGAATGTTCCAGACTGGAACTATTTATGGTGATACGTGGGCCGCCTCATTCTTTATCCTTGGATGATCCCTTTTGGAGGAGGGAGAATGATACCTCCTTGCAATTTTTTATTCTCCAGTCTCTTAAATTATTGACAGAAGCTTGGACTCATTCCAGACTTGCCCAAGTGCCGGAGCTACAGCTCTTCATGTGAATGGCCGCAGATGGCCCTGCAAGGATTACCGTGGGACTTGTTTGGAGATTGTCTACACCAAACAAGTCGGCAGAGGATGGTCTGGGTCATAGCAACATCTTACAACCACTGTGCAGAGGCTCTCTGCCCACCAAATGATAGAGGAATATAATAGATGGCGTTCACTTTGTTGTCCAAAGTAGCACACGCATCTGTAATCTGTTAGGGAGGAGAGGAAGGCTCATTTGTTCTGTGAGGTAAACCAGATGGCTCAACTTGCCTTTGTTCACGTTTCCTCCCAACCAGGTTCCCGTTGTTTACGGCAGTGTATCAGATCTGCTATGAAGGCAAACCCGTTCAAGAGATGTTGTCCTGTCTCCAGAGCCACCCAGAGCACGTCTAAAGTGGATGGTGCAGCGTTGTGGGGAACGTGTTGCCTTTCTGATCAGTCTTTTTCGGTCAGATGGAAACTGGGACTGGGCAACACGATGTTTGCTTGACCATAATCCCATCATGGGTGAGGATGAATTTTTACCAGTTCATTTTTGAATTGCAAGATGCAGTTCACTGGCTGAGATGTGGTAGGCAACAAATAGACACATGTATGAATGTGTGAGTCTGTGTTCATTTCTCATGCTGTGGATATTTCTATGAACCAAAATTAAAGGTCCTTTTTAAAAAATTACTTTTTGAATTTTCCCACCATGATAGCTTAGAAGATGGGAATGATCTCAGCTAAATTTTTTACATCCAATCCATATGCATTTGAGTGAAGGGATTTTATTTTTTCCTCATTCTCTTTAAGTTAAAACTGAACCAGCATTTCCATGGTAGAACGGAGGAGTGAGTGTGTTCAAAGATCAACATACTGTAACTTAAACTCTATCTCAAAGCCAGCATAATTAACTACTTTGATTGTGGGTTGATCTTTTTTTTTAACAATTAGAGATTTTTAATTGGGTGATCCACTTATGTATCTTCCTCTTCGCAGTTTTCTGCATTTTTAGCCTCTTTCCTCATTTGCTGCCAGAATGTGCTTTCGTATAGAGGCTCAGCAGTGGCAGAAGGCAGAAAACGCATCTAGGCTTTTCCTGTTGTGACTGACACATTCTACTGATTAATGACCCTTGTGTGATGCTTTTTCTTGGGCAGTCCTTTTGTGCAAACATTTCCTCTGAGCCTCACAGATCCACTGAGATGGGACTCCCATGATTCCTCTTTCGAGTTGCAGTCATGGTACCTGGTCACCTGGCAAGTAGGGGGAGAGCTGAGATTGAAGCCCAGTGTTCCTCCACCCTACCGCGGTGCCCAGACCTCAGGCATCACCACGCTGATCCGATCTCCCATGATTCGATGGGTCATGGGAAATGCCATGTGCAGCCTTTCCTGAGACTCGAACAGGGCTTCATGCCACTGAGACTGGCGTGGGCCATTGTCTAGACGGCTGCCGCTTAGTGTCGTCCTCACTCCATCAGCTTCCCTTAGAGTCTCAGAAATGCAGGTTTCCAGGTCCCATCCCAGGCTTCTCAACTGGGGTGAGGTATCTGTCTATACTTCAATATGCCTTCCCTGTGTTTCTGATGGTCACTACAACTTGAGAACCACTACTTCAGAAAGTCTGCTCAGATTGGCATTTCTCAAACCATGTCCCATAGGACATGAGTGTCCTGGGATCCCATGGTGGTCGGGGTGTTCTCCGGCAAGATCAAGTCCATTTGGAAAAAGCTGCCTCTGCACACCCCTCTTGAAGGCTTAGAATGTGTGTTAGTATGTCCGTAGAACTATCTGGCAAGTTCCAAACACTGTAGACGACCAAGGTTTCTTTGAGAATCTTGCCGAGTCTTTAAGGGAACACTGTTCTAGGCCGTGGTGACCTGATGACGGCCCAGGTATACCCTTCACTCCTCGCAGAAGTGAGGATGAATGACTACCCACCTGTGGCATTGTTAGCTCTGAACTTTCACAGTTCAGGCCTGCAATGAATCTTCGATGAAGCTTTAAGGTGACACGGTCGAGTACAACCAAGTGGAGGTCAGCCTCGCTGAAACGCACATTATGTCGAATAAGTGCTTTTAATTCTACAATTAGAATGGAAATTACTGTATCTTCTTAAATGAGATTGATTTCAGGATAGCATTATAGTTATCTTACATAGCACTTGGAAAGTGTTAAGGGAACGTATGAATGTCACTTACATATTCATGGATTTTCAGTCACTTTGTGAGATTTTGACTTTTTTTTTTTTTCTTTTTTTTTAGTTTTCCAGTTGGGACTTTTTTTTCCTTCTATACCTGAAATGATTATAGAAAAGATTTTTGTGGGAATTTTAAAAACTCAATCCAGAACATACAGGGGTAATTTAAATCCTCATACACTGAAGTCTATGAAAGCACACAAAATCTACAAATTTCACTGATCTTTCATGCCACTCTTAAGTTAATCAATTTTTGCTTATCTCATGATTAATCTTTTTAAAAATTTGTACATAGATAATAAAGTGTTACTTTTTAAGATACTTAAAGGGCTGTAAGCTAATTGTGTCTATTAAGTAGGGTAACTAGATGTGAGGAATTAGGATTTTGTTTTACATACGATGTCATCTGCATTCAGCTTCCTGCTCTAGGTTTCCTACTTGTTTTTTCTTCATGAGTGTTCTCTTGCTGATCTGAAGTCTGCCGACTGTACCTCCTGAACATAACTTCTGATACTCTGTACATTAATGGAAAATGGCAAATTTTATGAGTTTGTGCTCTGCTGACTGTAGATATTTATTACTCTCTGAGTTATCTATTTTTGTAACCACCTGTGGTCCATCGTTTGATTTTAATTCTTATTTCTTACTAATTATGGTAAAAGGGAGGGAGACATCTAGAGGAAAAGCTTAATTTGTACTAGTTCAGCCAATCTGTGAATGTAAAAACTTCACTGTTGCCTTGCTATAATCCAGCCTACTATAATGTGGAACAAGTATCTGTCTTGACATCCATCCTAGCAGGTGGAGTTGAGCTAAACAACTGGTCTTTCATTTAACTCTTAAAACCTGGCCCCATGGCATTGGCCCACAGAGTGATGAGGTGCCCGTGTACGAAGGGATCTTTTCGTTTTTCCACCACTTCCAATCTAAGAGCCTTTTACTCACATGTGTACTTATCTGTTTACAGACTGTAGATGGATATAATTTAAAATCTTGATTTAATAAACCTCTAATGCCCCAAACCTGTGCTGCTGGCTCTTTTTTTCTGGCTTAGTTAAGAGCTTTATTTATCTAGGTCAGCTGCTTTTTTGCCTGAATTGTGTTGCATTAACAGTAATAGAAAAGTAATTTTTAAAAGAAGGTTTCCTCTCTAATCCCACTCCTCAAGCACATCTATTTCCATTTGTTTGCATTCCTTCCCATGGCTTGGTGTTATTTTTATATAATCATAATAGTAGGATCCGGCCTTCCAGTTCCAGCCACACAATGGAGGAATTTTATCTTTATCTTTTGTTTATCTTTATCTTTCCTTCCTTCTTTCTTTCCTTCCTTCCTCCCTCCCTCCTTTCTTTCTTTTTTTTTTTTTTTTCTCTTCCTTTCCTTGCCCAGGAAAGGAGAGCACAAGGAGCAGGAGAAGCAGACTCCCTGATGATGAGCAAGGATCCCTGCTCACTACTGGATCCCAGGACCCTGGGATCATGACCTGAGCGGAAGGCACCGGTCTAACCCACCGAGTCACCCAGGCATCCCTGGAGTAGTAAGTTTGAAATCCACACCACCACCACCTCAAATACGTAGAAGAGCTAGGAAGACACAACCCGCATCCCTTTTATATGCTAGGCTGATCTCAAAAGAATGTGAAGGAAATCCCCTGGAGGCTGAAATAATTAGGGATTGACAACCAGATCTGTAAAGCCCCAGGGTACCTCTCTGGCTTCCAAGAGTGAGTGGGAGTACTCTCCATTGTCTGAGGGTTTGGGCTGGAAAGGTTAATGCTAGAACTAGAACCTGCAGGGGAAGAAATGTGCCAAGAAAAGCCATGGATAGGCACAACCAAGGAATGGGTTCCAGGTGGAGAAAAAGGTCTCTGCTAAAAATTTGTAATTTTGAGTCCAACGCCACGAACAGGTTTTGGGTTTGAATTTTGATATCCAGGAGATCACAAGCAAAAAGCAAAGAAAAAGACCATGGCCTAGTAATGCCAGTAAAGAACTGGCAGAAGCAAACAAAACACCAATGCAGAGACACACTCTGGATCCACGCTGCACAGGCCGCCTATGAATAAGGTCCCACTGAACATGCCTTTTAAAGTTCAGAAAATACAAACAAGGGCTGACCAGGGTGCCGAGAACAGGGAATCCTGATGCAGTTTTGGTGGGAATGTAAGTTGGTACAGTCACTGTGAATGGCTTTTAAGGAATACAGAGTTTCCTCAAAACACTAAAATTAGAGTTACCATATGTTCCAGTAATTTCCTTACTGGGTATTTACCCCCCAAAATGAAAACACTAATTTGAAAAGATAAATGCACCCTTGGGGTGCCTGGGGGGCTCGCTAAGTTGAGTGGCTAACTCGATTTTGGCTCAGTCATGATCTTGGGATCCTGGGGAGTCTGTCTCCCTCTGCCCCTCCCCCCACTCATGTTCTCTCTCAAATCTTTTTTTTTTTTTTTTAAACAGAGATCACAAGTAGGCGGAGAGGAAGGGAGGAAGCAGGCTCCCCGCTGAGCAGAAGGCCCATGTGGGGCTTGATCCCTGAGCCAAAGACAGAGACTCAACCCCCTGAGCCACCCAGGTGCCCCTCAAATAAAGAAATCTTAAAAAATAAGTGACTCAAGTTACGGAAGCAAGCCATGTTAGCCTTGGTTTGGAGGGGAGGTTTGTAATGGGGCGAGTGGGAATGGTATGCAGTCTAGCTCACAGGATTACTTGCAATGGTCAGTGAAAAGCAGGAAAGCTTACCAACATTCAAGGAGAAAACCCACATGATCCTATTAATAGTTGCTTGTGACAGATGCCATTCTGCATGTTCATCAAACTAATTTTTTTTTTTTGTGAGATACACAGTTAAATTGTATTTTTCCGCAACCCAACAGTTAGGTGAGGCAGTCTGGCCATGGCACAGGCAAGAAAGAAACGGCACTTGTTGGATTCTTTGCTCTTGGGTGTGCTGATTGGATTATCAATTTCCAGAATGACTTGGAAGCTATCTGTCGAAGATAGCCTGGATTCCTACAGGACTGGGTAGAGAATATCCCCCCCCCCCCCCCACCACACACACCCCTCGGTCCACATTGTACTGTAATAGGTACAAAAATAAAAACTCAACTGTCATTTACACCCCCAAGAGCTGGGAGCTGTTGTTAACAGCACTAGCAAAACTTAACCGAAGATGCTTAAAAAAGATGTTAGTAGTTAAGGGCTGGGGCATGCAGAAATACCAAGAGATGTGGGAGAATATCCACCTGTCATTACAGCATCATGGTTAGTATCCTCTTGGGCATCTTCGGTTTGGACCAAGAGGCTGTGGAATGTGGGTGGGTAAGCCTGTGGCTATATTGGTTCCTCTCCTCCCCAGAACTAACTAGTTCAGTCCAGACTTTGTGTACATAATGGTCCCTCTTTATCCAGAATTAATGCCAGGAAGGTCCAGGATTTATACTCCTGCTTACTTACTTTAAAATATTTTTGAATGGCTATCACAGTCACTCGTACAAAAATAAAGTCTATGGTCCGTTTCCCAACTAGCCACTGTTAACTAGTTTCTATTGTGCCCTGCTAGAATTTTCATTTTATCTGTTGATTTTTAGAAGACTATTTTTAAGTAATCTCTACACCCAGTGTGGGTCTTGAACCCACAGAGTGGAGATCAAGAGTTGCACACTCTCCCGAGGGAGCCAATCAGGTGCCCTTCCAATTTCATTTTATATATGCAAATCTGTATTCTTACTCCCTTTCCCATTTTTCTACACAAAATAGAGATTACTAGAGACATTGTTCTGGACCTTGTGCTTTTTTCACATAATATTCTGTCTTGACATTTTTTTATTTTTTTATTTTTTTAGATTTTATTTATTTATATGACACACACAGACACAGCTGAGAGCTGAAACACAAGCCAGGGGAGTGGGAGAGGAAGAAGCCGGCTTCCTGCTGGAGCCGGGAGCTGAGTATGGGGCTTGGTCCTAGGACACAGGGATCATGACCTGAGCTGAAGGCAGATGCTGTAAGGACTGAGCCACCCAGGCCCCCCTTGACTGTCTTTTTTCTTAGGATTTTACATATTTATTTGAGAGAGACAGCAGGAGAGAACGGGAATGGGGGAGGGGCGGAGGGAGAGGGAGACACAGACTGCTAGCGGAGCAGGGAGCCCTGCATAGGGGCGGTGGGGGTGGGACAGGCGGCGTTTCAATCCCAGGACCCCCGGGATCAATATAAGAGCGAAGGCAGAAGCTTAACCGATTGAGCCATCCAGGCATCCCTTGACAGTCTGTCTCAGTGGCTTGTTTTAAACTGCATTTTTAAAACTTCCTATTTTGAAATAATTACAGACTCACAGGAGCTGCAAGGGTAGTACAGAGAGATTTCATGTCCCCTTCACCTAACTTTCCTGCAGATATCAGCACTTAGTTTTTGAAAGCATAAGATAAAAAAAAAAAAAAGTAGTAAAGCACGTTTAGCACTTTTCTAGTGCTTTATATATATGAATTTATTTAATCCTCAAAATGTACCATCCCCTGATACAGAGGAGGAAACAGATACAAAAGCCAAGGAACTTGACAAAAATCAGAGATCATCATCGATAAAGGCGAGACTTGAACTCAAGCAGTTTGGCTTAAGAGTTTGCATTCCTAGCTTACAGGCTATACTAGCTCCTCAGAGGAATGGCTGTTCACAGTTGAGCAAAATCAAAGAACTCTTTCTGCCAGTTTGCCCACATGTCCTATGTTCGTGCATGTGTAAGATTTTAAAATACTGTTCTAAAACTTTCATTTTTTAAAAAGACTTTATTTTTATTTATTTTTTAAATGTTCCTTTGTCTTTTTTTTTTTATAAGATTTTATTTATTTATTTGACAGAGACCACAAGTAGGCAGAGAGAAAGGAGGAAGCAGGTTCCCCGCTGAGCAGGGAGCCCCATGCAGGGCTCCATCCCAGGACCCTGGGACCATGACTTGAGCCGAAGGCAGAGGCCTTAACCCACTGAGCCACCCAGGCTCCCCGAAAGACTTTCTTATTTTTAAATACTTTCTTAATGTGGGTCTCAAACTTGCAACCCTGAGATCAGGAGACACTGAACCAGCCACGCCCCCCTACAGCTTTCTTTGATAGTCTTAATATTGAAGAATATTAATCTCCCATATCTTTTAAATATCTGCATCATATTTTATTTATGACTATTCCATAATTTATGACAGATGAATATTTAAATTGTTTTCTCCATTTCTCTTATTACAATAATTGCTGCAGTAAATACCCTTGCACATGGCTCTCTGCTCACTTACATGAGGAAATCTAATGGATAAAGCCCTAGAAGTGGGACTGCTGGCTCAGAGGTACATGTGTTTGATATTTTAACAGGCACCGCCAAATTAACCTTCAAAAGGATGGCTTCAATTCATGCCTCTGACCTCACTTCCTCTCCTAATTACTACCATAACCTCTGTCAGGGATTCCTTTATAATAGAGACCTGAAGTGAACCAATAAATCCAAAAACTGCAATTCTGCATTCAGCAAGAACTTAGAAGTCTCTTGTTTCACAGGAAAACGTAAAATTTTGTTGTTCAAAACAACAATTGTGTTCAAGTAGCCAGCTTAACTAATAGTTGTAATAGTTGTGGTTCCAAAGGTTTATATATGCACAGAATGGGTCATTAAGTTAGCCACTTACAAGGGATGTTGAGAGAAGAAACATTAATAAACACCACACATTCACTGTTCAAGCCAAACCCCAGAAGGTTCTTATAAAAAAACAAACAAACAAACAAACACAAGAAACAAAAACAAACAAAAAAGCTGAAAGGGTAGTTAGAAGATGCGCCCATGAGAAAATTCTGGCTTCCAGTGAGCTATGACACCCCTGTCCACTAGAGGTCACTCTTTGGGAAGGACTTTTCCCCAGGCTGCTGTTGGCCGCCTGCAAAAAATGGCATCGCTCCTTGTTCCCGGGATTTTTGGTCAAGTATTTAGGTCATACATTTCTTATGAATGTGACAGCTGAGTCTGTGCTAGGCACTTGTCCATTGTCTTTGTTTTGACTTTTTAACTCAAGACCGACCACATATTTTGGTGCACGGTTGTTTTACTTATACCCTGGCCTGTATCCACTTACACGTCTATTTGATGGGACGTTGGCATTCCACAAAAGCAAAAATACCTGCTTCCTGCTTTTTCTTTTCAGGAAAGACCCCAGCAACATACTGGGGGAAACACTTCTGGAGAACGGCTCTTCCATGCTTTAAAGAAGTTTTGGCAAGGAGGGAGGTAGATAATGAAAGAAGAAACCTCTTTGCCTCCTGAGTTTCCCTCTCGTTTGCCTTTGATGGTATGATTTCCATTTAGAGACCATTTCTTTAGGAAGCTAATGAAATTTAAGCTTCAAGGACCCTTTGTTGTGCGGAGTCCCTTCTATGGCCCTGTACCTTTGTTTTCTTAAATTTGTGTTCTTTTTCTTAAAGAGAGATCACCACCTGCCCCCAAGTTGTGAGAGCTGCGGGCCCTGTAAAATGAGTCCATGTCAAGTTTTGAGACTTTGGAGTCAGGTGGGGATTCAATTTCTGGATCTGTGTGACTTTGGGCAAGTTACTTCACCCCCTGGCCTTCGATTTTCTTAACTCTAAATAGTGTTGGGTTTTTTGAGAAGTCAGAAAATATGTACTTTGCTTTTCACAGTTCCCTGAACACATTAAGGAACTTCAAGAGGAAAAGAATGTGGGGAGAAAAGACAAATCCATACTTGGTTTGAATCGCTTAGGGCCTTCTGGAGAGAGATGTCTGGGGGCAAGAGAACATTCTAGACTACAGATCAAAAGGGTAAGGCACTTACAAAGTCAGAGTAGAATGAAGGAGGTATCTGTGAGGTATGGAGGGAAGGGGAAATCCAGCACCCAGAGGCAGCTATTTTATTTGTTTTAATTTTTTTTTAAATATTGTAATTATTTATTTGACAGAAAGAATGAGCACAAGCAAGGGGAGCAGGAAAGGGAGAAGCAGTCTCCCCACTGAGCAGGGAGCCCGACATGGGGCTCAGTCCCAGGACCTTGGGATCATGCCCCCAGCCAAAGGCAGACACTTAACCCACTGAGCCACCCAGGCACCCCAGCAGCTATTTTAAATAAGATAAAACTGAAGTATCCAGCAGAAGACCTGGACAGAAGTTTACATTTCATTTCTTCAAGGAATTTATAAATCTCGCACTCTGTTCTTCAGGATTTACTCATTCAGGGACTCATTCTCATTTTCTTTTTAGCTTTATTGTGGTGTAACTGACAAACAATGATTGTATATATTTTGGGTGCAAACGTGATGATTCTGTTTACATATATATCGTGAAATGATTGCCACAATCAAGCTAGTTAGCTTATTCATTACTTCATATAGCTACCTTTTTACTAAAGTAGTGGTGAGGAAAAAACGTCATATCCACTCTCTTAGGAAATTTCAGCTATACAATACAGTATTATTAACCACAGTCCCCAGAATTTAATCGTCTTATTACCGATTGTATTTGGTGCCCTTTGACCAACAGATCCCCATTTCCCCTCCCCCCCAGTCCCTGACAACCACCACACTACTGTTGGCTTCTACGAATTCAACTTTTTCAGATTCCACGTATAAGTGAGATCATAGAGTAATCGCCTTTCTATTTGGCTGATTTCCCTTGGCATAATGTCCTCCAGGTTTATCCATGCTGTTGCAAATGGCAAGATTTCCTTCTTTTTGTGGATAAATAATATCCAGGCACGTGTGTGTGTGTGTGTGTGTACCACATCCTCTTATCCATTCATCTACTAACAGACCCTTAGTTCGTTTCCTTATCTTCGCTATTGTGGATAACGTTGCAGTGAACATGGGGGGACAGGTGTCTCTTCAGGATACGGATTACATTTCCTTCAGGTATATACCAAGAAGTGGGATTGCTGGATCCTACAGCAGTTCTATTTTTAATTTTTTGAGGATCCCCATGCTGTTTTCCATAGCAGCTGTACCTTCCCAGCAACAGGGCACAACCTTTCCTTCACAATCTTGCCAACACCTCTTTTCTCTTTCATAACAGATAGCCCCACTAGTATGTGAGAGGTGCTATCTCATTATGGGTTTGATTTGCATTCCCCCCGACAATTAGGCACATTGAGCACCTTTTCCTGCACGCCTTGGGTCCTGTTCCCATTTGATTCCGCAGTCAAAGTAAGGAAGCTGTTGGGAGTCCATTTAAAATGAATTGTTGCGAATGCCCAGAGGAATCACTTGAGGGCAGTACCGCACAAGGGTTATTCAGCCCAAATCCCTGAATCAACACACATTTACTGAGGGCACGTAATGTGCTAAGGGAGCTTGTTGGTAGGGCATTGGCTAACCCTGGGAAGTCAGGGAAGGCTTTCCTGAGGAGGAGACACTTAAACCACATGTCAGGATGCAGTAGAATTGAAGAGGGGAGAGAGGGGTGTTCTTAATAAAGGGAACAGCAGGTGCTAAGACCCTGTGATGGCGGGGAACCGAGTGAGGGAGGGACAAACAGAGAGTAAGGTAGGACCTGAGAGAGGAGTGCGATGTGGAGGGAGATCAGGGCTGGAGCTAAATTTCTAGAGTCTGTTAACATTTATTCAGAATCTACTATGTGCCAGTCACTTTCCCATAAGTTACTTCATCTCAGGGCACATGGCATGAAATCTCCTGTACAAAGGCAAGGGACATGGCTACCACCCACCTTTCCTCCAGCCTCCTCTCTGTCCCAGTATATCCCCTACTCCACTGGCCCCAGAGTCCTGCTTTTCCCTCAGTGCATAGGTCAATTGTCTCCTTAGGTTGAATGTTACTGATCTTTTTGTGTATGTTTTCTGTCTTCCCGATTAGACAGTATGTCCCTGAGCCAGAAGGTTCTGCAGATACCTCAAGTGTATCTGGTATCTAGCCCAGAGCTGATGTCTAGGGGGCATGCTATTCCCCTTGGTTTCTGACGATAATGTTGACAGCATGGCACAAGGTCACGGTAATGTATAGACTGTCGTCATGGCCCCAGTTCTGCACGCCCCCCTGAATGCCCTTAGCCATGAGGCTTTACAGATGGCGTCTATTTCCCCTTCACTTGAATCAGCACTTGGCCTTGTGACTTGTTTACCAATGCCACGTGGCAAAGTAGTGTGCCAGGGTCAAGCAATATACTTACTTGTAAAATTGACTTTCTCCCGGGCCTTGGCTCTCTTTAGTCTCATTTCTGGGAGGTAATATGAATCATATTTTAAATATTTTTATTACACAAAATAGCTCAAATTCATTTATTTTAACTGCAGTCTAATTTTCTGTTATATGAATAAACCCCAATAGAGTTATCCTTTTCCCTACTAATGGCATGTGGGTCATTTGGAGGTTTTTTACTAATACAGGAAATCATGAGAAAATGTTCCTATGCATGCCTCCTGTAAACATCGGTAAGACTTTCTCAAGTGTATATACTAGTAAGTCAGGTGGTATACACATTTCAAATTTGCTGAAATACTGTTAAATATTGCAAATATTTAACAAATATTTGAATTTTTACAAAATATTTTGAATCAATCTATTCTCCCACCAGCAATCCATGAGAATGCCCACAGCTCCCCATTTAGCATCAGCGTTGTCATCCTAATGTTTGTAGTTTCTTTGCCAACCTGATGGGTCTGAAATGGTATCTGGTTAATATTTAAATGTTTGTTTCCCTGATTTCCAAAGAGGAGGAGCCTCTTTCCGTGTGTATATTGGCCCTCCTGGTTTCCTCTTTTTTGAATCATCTGTACATTTCCTCTATTTTCCTGTTGGGTTGTTTGCCTTTTTTTTTTTTTTCCTTTTTAAATAGACTTGCTTCTATGAGTGTGTATATAATCTTTATATGTTATATATTCTATACATAACATATACCTATATAACATAAAGATAAAATATAAAGAATATAATATATAGTGTATATAATACATAAATAATATTGCATATTCTTTATATGTTTCATTGCTTATATGAACTGCAAAGATCTTATCTCAGTAATTAACAACTTGATTGACGTATAGTTAACATATCATACAAGTCACACATCTACACTGTGTAATTCAATGTTTTTTTCAGTAGTCAGTTTGGGAACATTTTCGTGACCTCGGAAAGAACCCTGTGCCCTTAGTTCCCCAACTCTCCAGCCCTAAGCCACCACTAATCTACTTTTTATCTCTGGACATTTCCTGGAAATAGCATATGTATAACCCATGGCCTTTTATAACTGACTTCATTCAGTTAGCCTATTTTTAAGATTCATGTAGGTCAGAACTTCATTCCTTTTTATGGCCAAATAATATTCCAAAACACTTTTGTTTACTGATTCAACAGCTGAAGTAATGTCTACTGAAAACCGTTACTGATTACAAAAATTGTTCTGATTTCTGCATATCTGATCTGATTTTTACTCCCCCATCCTCCTCCCACACATGACAATAAAAATGTTTTTTTATTATTTAAATTCAGTTAGCCAACATACAGTGCATCATTCGTTTTTGATATGATGTTCAGTGATTCATTATTTGCGTATAACACCCAGTGCTCATCACATCACGTGCCCTCCTTATAGGAAAAGTTCTTTTGACCAAGATGATGAAAATGTTTATCACTGACTTGGAATTGTGCTTTACTGGTGAGTATCCTTGGTCCAATCCCCATAGAGAGAAGTTCTAGAAACCCTGGTTATCCTAAGAATGGCCCGTGGATGACAGCATTGCGTCCCCTGAAGCTTAGTAGCAATCAGGCCCTTTCCAGACCTGCCTGAATGAAACTCTGAAGTTCAAGGAGACCAGGTGACTCATTTGCTCATTCAAGTTTGAGAAGGGCTGCTCTATACCACTATGTCTTCCCCGGCATCCATGTTGAAACCACCTGGGAGGCTTCTAGATCAGTGCCAGTGACCTGTCCACTTTTCAGAGGTTCAGATTTCACTGTAGAGTGGGTCCTGAACCCTGGGCTGATTCCACTGAGCAGCCAGGCCTGCAAAGCTCTGACTACACATATCTTTTAGGAGCAATCCCAACTTTTTTCTGTAGATCACTTGAATTTAGGAATATTTATTCTACATGCTTTAAGCCATCAAGATGGCAATTGTGCCTATTTTTTAAAAAAAGATTTTATTTACTTGACAGAGAGGATGAACGGTGGGGAGGGACAGAGAGAGAGGGAGAAGCAGACACCCCAGTGAGCAGGAAGCTTGAGGGACCTGGTCCCAGGACCCTGAGATCATGACCTGAACCAAAGGCAGACTCTTAACCAACTGAGCCATCCAGGCACCGGGGCAATTCTGGTTAGCAAAACTGACCTGATGGCTCTCTGGAAAGGGTCCCCATGTCCCTTTTCTAAGGAACTGGAGTGTGATGGCCAGTCCAGCTTCTGCCCTCTGACCCCCATCTCTGAGTGGGTGTTCAGAGCTCTGCTGACAAAGATGGTCTGTGTTTCGAAGCAAACACAGCTGAAGCCCCTGCGAAGGGAGCGCTGCCAAGGATGCACTTGTTGTTCTTGGTTCGTTTTCAGTATCCAGTTTACAAACTTGCTCTGCTTACTCCTTTAAGCGGTGTTTACCCAAAAATGGCGTCTCCCTTGCTCCTGCCAACAGATTAAATACAGGAAGAACAAACATCTTGGGTAGACACCCAGATTTATCTCTTTTTAAATAAACTCAGTCCTGATTTTATCTTCACTAAGGAAGCTGTGGCAGCTACAAGCAACAAGCAGACTGAGTCTCCCTCCCCCCAACCCAACTCCTTTCCCTGGGGATTTGCTCCCACGCACTGGCTTCCTCACGTGTGTCTCTGTCCCTGTCGCGTCACGGGGATCTCATGGCGATAGTGACGATACCCCCTCACTGGCCAGAGCGGGCAGGACAGTCTTCACCTTGCATTTCCATAAAAGGTTTCACCAAATCGCTGGGGGTTTGTCTACGCCTCCTGGCCATTTATAATCCTGTCTTACCTCTGTGTCACCAAACGTCCCCACAATGCCCCAGCTCCTTGGCCGAGGCCACTTTTCCCAGTTAAAGGAAACAGGAGGGAGGGGAAGGAAGGTATGTTTGTCCAGTACATCCTGCCATTAGCCGAGTCCCAGACACACGTGCAAGGTCCTCTGAATTTTCCATCTACACCCGTTTCGGCCACCTCAGTACTACGCCGCCTGAACTTACTGAAAGGAGTGACTGCACGAATCAGAGGCCCTGAGGTTCCTGAAATCCACACCACGCTGGACGCTTACAGGTGTCGCATAGCTTCTTGGGTTCTCTACTGCCAAGCTGTTCATTTCATCCATTCTCTCATACCGGCCCAAGGAACCCTGCTTTATTTTCCACACATCAAGTGTTACACCTCCCTTGTTTGTGATACTTTTCCCAATTCCAGCTCCAGGACGTCGCCCTATTCCTTGCAGCAGATTCCTTGGAGGTTTTTAATCCCCTAGAGAGTTCTCGAACTGGGGCCATTCAAGGCACAAGTCCCAGTCTCTGAGAGGACAGAGCTTGTCCGACCCAGCATTTCAAAGCTCCCTCCTTGGGGCCAGCTCTCTGTTTCCACAGGAGCCAGCAACCCTGCCCAGTGGTGTGGGACCTGGGGCCTGCCGACGGCAATTACTCTTGTTTTGATCCTTGCCGAAGACTTTTACTTCATTTACTGGTACACTGCCTCTCTGATTACATTACAGGTCTGCACCCGTGGGTGTGGGTGTGGGTGTGTGTGTCTCCTTTATAAACGTCAGCCTTTGCTTTTCTTTCTGCCAGTCCCTACTTACTCCCCTATCCTGCCCTTCTCATTTTTTTTTTTTTTTTTAATTAGAATGCCAGTAAATAACTCAGTAATGTAAGCCTCACGTTCCTGCTCCCTGGAGGTAGGAGCTTGTGCATGGTATTTGCCAGTGATTTCCACTGAAGGGTGTTGAGCAATTTGCAGCACGGTTTGTCTTCCCTTCAGAACAACATACACAACTTCTGAGAAGTCTCTGATGCCCTTTGCACACTCCAGCCGCGCGTGCTCTGCTGACAAGGATTTTATGTGAACACCGTCTTTTTTTCACTTTGGTGCTTGTATCTGCAGAAGAGTCTGTGTTCTTGTCAGTTCAGAGGGATGACTTCTTTGGTAGTTTCTATTCTAGAACCTTCTCAAACAACAACCTGAACAATGTGTGTGTGTGAGAGAGACAGACAGAGATATAGAGAAAAAACAAAACATTGTCGCATGATTTCATTTGTTCATTCTCCCTAAATGTCGAGGTCTTTCTGTCTCTCCTGCTGCCTCCCCTACATGATACTCTCTCTCCTTCCCCCTCCTGCTTCACTTCTTCATTTCTAGCTACCACATCCAGTTCCAACCACCTTAACTGACCTTAATACAGAACATTACATATAATTCCAAATTAATTGAACTTTATACACTTTAGTATTCTCTTATTAAATGGCAGCAAAATAGAATAATTTCCTCTTTTCCATTGAAGAGGGGGAAGGGTTGGTAACAAAAATGCTTTCTTTTTTTTCCTCAAAAACCTTAATGCCATATATATGGTTTTATTGTCAAAATTTCAGTCGCCCTATAGGATCCCACCTCTCTCATTTTACATTAAATCAAGAGCGTTTCCCCATGCCATTAAGCATTCTTAGAAAGTGTATTTGACTATCTGTAAGCTGATGGCATTTTAGTGTTTGTTTTTTTTTAATTTTAGGATACACAACTTAATTATATCCATTGATTGAATTGCCAGTGCTAGAATTATAGAGTTTCAAGGGCATATTTTAAAAGCTCTCAGCAAAACATTTGCCACGCGGTCATGCAGGTGGGCCCGTCTAGCTGGCACTGAGCCATATCTTGGAAGAAGACAACTTTGTCATCTAATAAGTGAGAACAGCATCTTGATATTTTAATATGCATTTCATGGATGACCAGTGAAGACTCAGAGATAATAGCATTTAGAAAAGGAAGGACGTTTACTTGCAAAAAATACGAGACACGCAGAAGGACCTGCTCATCAAATAAAAAACACAACGGGTCATTAAAGCCAAACACCACAAAATTAGCAACAGGACTGAATTTACAGTTGGCATGTTCATGACCAAAACCCAGTAATTTTCTTACAGGGCTATCATTTCTGCAAAAATTGTGGCCAGTCTTCAGACTGCAGCATTGCAAAAGTCAGGGATAAAGTTGTTTGCATTAAGCAGTCAGCAACTTAATGCTCGGGCCTGTTCATGTACATGGGGTGCTGAAGTTAGGGTTAAAAGTATTTATTGTCCCTCAACCATGGGACTTAATGGAGGCCATATGTGTATAAAGGATGTGCAGAAAACATCGTGTCTTCTTTTGTAACTGCATATTTTTCTGTCTTTTGCCCAATTTATTGAAGAAAGAGAAAATGAAGGAAGGAAAGAAAGGAGGGAGGGAGGAAGAAAGGAGAGAAAGAAAGAAAGAGAAAAGGAAAGAAAAGAAAAAGAAAGCAAGCGACAACACGTGTTTGTAATGATGTGCACAAATTGGAGGGTTTGTGCCTGGCTACTGAGAATGTAAGACGGTGCAACTGCTTTTGAAAACAATACAGTGATTCCATGGTAAAAAAAAAAAAAAAATACAATTACCACAGGATCTAACAATTCCACTTCCTCAAAAGTTGAAAATTGGGGGAGCTTGGATGGCTCAGTTGGTTAAGCGTCAGATTCTTGGTTTTGGTTCAGGCCATGATCTCAGGGTTGTGAGATCAAGCCCTGTGTGGAACTCTGCCCTCAGTGCGGAGTCTGCTTGGGATTCTCTCTTTCCTTCTCCCTTTGCCCCTCCTCTCCCTCTCTCAGATAAACAAATTGAAAGCAGGAACTCAAACATATTTGCACACCCGTGTTCATAGTGGCATTATTCACAACATTCAAAAGATGAACCTTGAAGACATTATGCTGTGTGAAATAAGCCTCACCTAAAAGGGCAAATGCCATCTGTTTTCACGTGAGGTACCTCGAGTAGTCAAAGTTAGAGATGAAGAGGAGAACGGTGGTTGCCAGGGGCTGAGGGGGGAAAAATGGAGAGTTGTTTAATGGATATAGGGTTTCAGGGTTACAGGATGAAAAAGTTCTAGAGACGGATGATGTGGTTGTACAGCAACATGAACCCACATAATAGCACTGAAATGTACCCATAAAAATGGTGAGAATGGTTAAGTTTCATGTTATGTATATTTTACCCCAATTTGAAAAATACATTGCAGGGCGCTTGGGTGACTCCGTTGGAGAAGTGTCCGATTCTTGGTTTCGGCTCAGGTCAGGATGTCAGGGTTTTGAGATCGAGCCCCATGTCTGGCTCCACGATGGGTGTGGAGGCTGCCTGAGATTCTCTCTCTCCCTCTCCCTCTGCACCCCACCCCGACTTGCGTGTGCTTTCTCCCTCTTAAAAAAAAAAAAAAATCACATTGCTTATATTTTCTCAAATTACTTTTAATAGGCTGTGGGTTTCTAATTGTGCCATGGGTTTTTAGGAATGATTCTGACTGAAAATCATCGACAATTCCTATCCACAATTCAGGTTCACCTGTTGGTAGTAGGAGGTTGGTGGCTGGGGGCTGGAGACCTGGTGAAAACGAAATTAAGGTGAGTTATGAACAGGGACAGACCCTGAGAGATAGAGTTGGGTGGGTTTGTTATGCTCTTTTGAGGATAAGGAATTACAGATTTTCTTAGGGTACCTGTTCCAAGTACTGTTGCTGTGTGACAATTGTCACCAAACTTTGTTGATTAAGCAACAGCCATTTTATTTTCTCATGGATTCTGTGAGTCGGCAATGTGGGCAGGGTTCTCATCTCATGGTGTGGACTGAGATCACTCAGTGGTACTCAGCTAGGGGATAGATTGGTCTGGGTCCAATATGGTGCCTTGATAAAGAATAGCTGGGTGGCTGGCTTCAGATGGGCCTGTGAACCGGATAGCCCACACTTGCCCTACTCACCTTGTGGTCTCAGGGCTGTCAGATTTCTTCCATGGAGCCTCAGACCCCCTGAGTGAAGGTCCCAAGAGAACAGGTTGGAAGCTGTATGGCTTTTCTGACCTAGCCCTGAAAGTCACACAGTGTTACTTCCACTGAATTCTTTTATTTTTTTAAAGATTTATTTATTTATTTGAGAGAGTGGGGAGGCGCAGAGGGAGAGGGCAAGAGAGAATCCTCAGGCAGACTCCCCACTGAGCCCAGAACCCGTTGCAGGGCTCCCTCCTAGGACCCTGAGATCATGACCTGAGTCAAAATTAAGAGTCAGTGCTGAACCGACTGAGCCACTCAGGCACCCCACACTGCATTCTGTCAGCTCCAGTACAAGGTCAAGGAGAGAGGGATTACAAGCCATCTCCCAATAGGGGAGTGGCTAGGTCATACCGATGAGAGAATGTGGGATGGAGATATTGTTGTAGCTGTCTACAGACAACACAGTATACCCTGCTGCTAGAAAAACACAGTAGACTAGAATTAGGAAAACCCTGGAATGGAAGAAGGGCAGGACAAACACAGCCGGTCTGCGACCTCCTGCATATCTGCTTAGGTCCCTGTCTGGCTCCCTGTCTTTTCCTCGGTCTTCCTCTATTTTCTCTGGCCCCTGCTCTTCCTTCAACCCCCCACCCCACTTCTCCGCCTGTGACATTCCCCCAAAATGTCTTCGTTCAAATTCCTGAGAGCGACTCTGATTGGCTCAGCTCTATTCCTCAGCAAACTGTGATCCAATCATGGAGAGGCTGGGGCCAGTTGGAAGTAAAGGGAAAGGGGGCCGGGCAGCTGTCAGATCACAATGCCATTGGTTCCAACGCCAGGCTGTACCCTTGAATCTCCTGGGCAGCTTTTAAACAACAACAGCAATAACAACAACAAAACTCATGGGGGCGCCTGGGTGGCTCATTCAGTTAAACAACTGCTTTCGATTCAGGTCATGATCTCGAGGTCCTAGGATGGAGCCCCACATCGGGCTCCCTGCTCAGCAGGAAGTCGGCTTCTCCTTCTTCCTCTCTCTCTGTGATCTCCCTCTCTCACTTTCTCTCAAATAAATAAATAAAATCTCTCTCTCTCACTCTCTCTCTCTCTATATATATACACACTCTTGACTTGGGTCCTATCCAGAGGATGTTCTGATTTAATTAGTTTGGGGTGAGAGACTGACCACAGGTATTTTTAGATACATGGAACCCATGCTTCTCCTGCAACCTGGCTGTAATACTCTGGGAATGACAAAGGTGTGACCCCAGCTTGACCAGGGAGTATCGGCTACCACACAGGGAAAGAAAAACAGGTTTTTCTTGTTTTTCATCTTTGAGTACTTGTGTTTCTTTGTTTTTCACAAATAAAATCTCAACGAATTTGTGACCTAGAAAGCAACCCAGAGACAACCAAATATGACACATTCATTTAGATACAGAATAGAGTGATCAGTTCACCCTGGTTGGCCTGGGACTGTCCCATCTTTAATACAGAAAGTCCTACTGCGTCCCCAGGGAAATCTCCCAGTCCCGGGCAAACCGAGAAGGTTGGTCACCCTATATGGAAACTCTATCCCCGTTGGCAGTCACTGCCCATTGTCCCCTGCCCTCAGCCGCCGGCAGCCACTTAATAGCTACTTTCTGTCTGTATGGAAATGCCTGTTTAGACATCTCATATACATGGCAGCCTACAGTGTGTGGTCTGTTGTGTCTGGCTTATTTCACTCAGGATAACGTGTTTAAGGATCATTCACGTAGCTCGGATCAGTACCTCATTTCCTTTTATGACTGAATATTCCATGACATGAAATAGCATATTCATCAGTTCATGGACATGTGGGTCATTTCCATGATTAGCTATTATGAAAAATGCTGCTATGATCACACATGGAAAGGTTTTTGTGCGGATGTGTGTTTTTAACTCTCTTGGATATTCTCTGAGGACCGGAATTGCTGGGTCATATGGTAACTTTACATTTAACATTTTGAGGAACGGCCATATTGTTTTCCACAGCGGCTATGCTATTTTGCAATCCCACCAACAGTGCAATAGTTGTGCCAAGTTTTCCACATACTTACCAACATCTGTTATTATCTGTCTTTTTAATTATAACCATCCTGGTGGATATGAGTGGTATCTCATTAAGGTTTTGATTTGCATTTTCCTGATGACTAATGATGCTAAACATCTTTTCATGGACTTATTAGCCATTTGTATATCTTCTTAGGGATACGTGAATTCAGAGCCTTTGTTTGTTTTTTATTTTTTTGGAGAGATGGGGGCCAGAGAGAGAGAGAATCTTAAGCAGGCTCCATGCCCAGCATGGAGCCCAATACAGGACTTGATCCCATGACCCCAAGATCATGACCTGAGCTGAAATCAAGAGTCAGATGTTGATCCACCCAGGCACCCCCCCACCAGTTTACTCATTTTTAAGTTGACTGTGTTATTAAAATTGAGTTTAAGAATTTCTTACATATTCTAGTTACAAGTCCCTTATCAAACACATGATTTGCAAATATTTCCTGCCGTCCAGTGGATTTTCTTTTTTTTAAAGATTTTATTTATTTTATTTTTGAGAGAGAGTGAGGCACCATGAGTAGGGGGGAGGGGCAGAAGGAGAAGTAGGCTCCCTAGTGAGCAGGGAGCCCAATGTGGGACTCCATCCCAGGACCCCAGGATCATGACCTGAGTCAAAGGCAGACACTTAACTGAGCCACCCAGGCACTCCCTTTTCATTTTCTTGATTGCATCCTCGCAGCATGAAATATTTTAAATTTTGACTAAGCCCTATTTGCCTACTTTTTCTCCTCTTGCTCGTGCTTTCGGTGTCATACCTAAGAAATCATTGCCTCTCCAGAGCTGGGAAGATTTCAGCCTGTATGTTCTTCCAAGAGTTTTGTAGTTTTAGCTCTTGCTTTTAGGTATTTAATTCACTTTGAGCTCATTTTTGTATATGGCATGATGTAAGGGCTTACTTCATTCTTTTGCATGTGGCTCTCCAGTTGTCTTAGCACGATTAATTAAAAAAACTTCTTGCCCATTGAATGAGTTAGCACCTTTGTCAAAAACAAACTAACCACAGATAAATGGGTTTCTTTCTAGACTCTCAATTCTTACTTTCCCTCCTTCCTTCCTTCTTTTTTAAATTAAAAACATTTTTTTAAAGTAGGTTCCATACCCATGGGGCTTCAACTTATGACCCTGCGGTCAAGAGTCGCATGCTCTATCCACTGAGCCAGCTAGACACCCTCTAGACTCTCAGTTCTATGTCATTGACCTATGTCTATCCTTACGCCCATACCAACACTGTGTTTAGCTTTAGAGTAACTTTAGAAACAGAGAAGTGTAAGTCCTCTAGCACGGTTCTTTCTTTTTGATTGTTTTGGCTATTCCAGGTCCCTTGAATATCCGTACGTGATTCTCACTCTCAGAATCCAGTGGAAATCCAGCCATGTCCACTGGCAGCCTGCAGACTTTCTGCCATCAACTCCCAGGGCCCTTCATTGGGGGTAGTGCCAGCCTGTTCAAGGCCATACTTCGGAGGTAGCTCTGATCCTCTGGCACCTTCCTTAGCTAATGCTTGAGGACTCAGCCAAGGAAACTGCCACTCTGCTTTCCCCAGCAGTCATAAGATTCTCAAATAAAACAAAACAAAACAGGAGAGACTGGCCATTCTGTGATCATTTTAGCTTCTCTCGTTGGGCCAAGGGTTCCCGAGACCCAGTTTTCTGGTCAGTTTCTATGTGATCTACCAGCTAAATGGCTCCTGGAGAACATGCATGGGTCTCTCACCTGCTTTACAGGTGTCTTAGAACAAGATAACCCACCCAGGACCAGAATAAAATATGTGGATATTTTGGGTAGGCTCATGATTTGGCATTCCCTCAAAGTGACGCTCTTTAAATATTTGCTTAGCGGGAGTGGGAAGAACTGATTTTCTATCCATACACAGGCCCAAACAGCTCAACTCACTGCATCTCCCTCTGCTGGAGGGAGTCAGTAGGCTCAAAACTTGGGGCAAAAGAGATTCCCTCTGTCTGATGGCCTCCCTCTTTCTCCAGTTGTCTGTTGGGGTTTTCTGAACCAGATGAATATTTTTAGCCTCAATTACAAAATTATGTTACTTGTATTCGTCAGCTTATCACTTACTATCATCTCTCTGAGCCATGTCTCCCTCTTGTATTCATTTCACTGGATTCTCCCCACAAGCATACACTGCAATGTGTACTATTTCCTGGGACATGACCTTACCTTAGAAAAGTCCAGGAACTTGTGCAATGTGTGTATGCATTTCAAATGCATGTAAATGGTAACCTGACTTTAGTGGCATCAGAATTACCTGGAGAAAGACCCAGATTCCTGGACGCCACCCCAGACCCGGATTCTGCAGATCTGTGTGGGGCTGGAGAGCCTACATTCATAACAGTGGGATGCTGAGGCTACCGGGCAGTGGGCCATACGTTGAATAGCACTAGTTTAGATCTCCCTCTGTTTTTAAAGTTTAATCATTCAACCTTTTATTCTCAAGATCTGTCTGTATTATTGTATGTGCCTTCAGTTCATTCATTCTGACTGATCCAAGAACTCCATGGTCTTCCTCTCCTCAACAGCTTACTCTTCCACTCTCCTAGCGATGGACACCATCACCCTCTTTCACACCTAGGATGCTGCAATAATGTTCCCTCTTGTCCTTGTGGATGTAGGAATGAGTTTCTCTGAGGCTGCTTTCCAGGGGCGGGGAACCCAGGACTAGCAGTACACCTAATTTTTCTAAGTACTTCCAGACTGTTGCTTTCCAAGATGATCAAACCAGGCTCACTCCCATAGGTGAAGAGTCCATAAACTTCTTGGAAGGCATAAAACATTTAAATTTTTTTAATTTTTTAATAAACATATAATGTATTATTAGCCCCAGGGGTAGAGGTCTGTGAATCGCCAGGTTTACACACTTCACAGCACTCACCATAGTCACATACCCTCCCCAATGTCCATAACACCACCACCCTCTCCCAACCCCCCTCCCCCTGGCCACCCTCAGTTTGTTTTGTGACATTAAGAGTCTCTTATGGTTTGTCTCTCTCCCGATCCCATCTTGTTTCATTTATTCTTTTCCTACCCCCCAAACCACCCCCCACACTGCATCTCCACTTCCTCATATCAGGGAGATCATATGATAGTTGTCTTTCTCCGACTGACTTATTTCACTAAGCATAGTACCCTCTAGTTCCATTCATATTGTCGCAAATGGCAAGATTTCGGTTTTTGAGGGTTGCATAGTGTTCCATTGTGTGTGTATGTGTATGTATATATGTATATATACACACACAATGGAATACACACACACACACACACACACACACACATATATATATATACCACATCTTCTTTATCCATTCATCGGTTGATGGACATCTAGGTTCTTTCCATAGTTTGGCTATTATGGACATTGCTGCTATAAACATTTGGGTGCACGTGCCCCTTCGGATTACTACATTTGTATATAAAGCATTTTTAATTTCGATAATCGGGGGCATCACTGAGGTGGCTCAGTGGGTTGAACCCTCTGCCTTCGCTCAGGTCATGATCTCAGGGTCCTGGGATCAAGGCCCACGTCCGGCTCTCTGCTCGGCAGGGAGTCTGCTTCTCCCTCTCTCTGCCTGCTCTCTGCCTACTTGTGATCTCTGTCTGTCAAATAAATAGATAATAAAAGAAATCTGTCAGTCCCTGTAAACAGCAAGATGAAAAACAACACCTGGTTTCAGAATTTTACCTGACGACACTGCACACTGCAAAAGCACTGGGCAGAGATAGGTCTAGGCTGGCAAGGAGTCCACACGCAGGAATGCACACCCACGCACACACCCACCTGCCTGCCCCCAGCCCTGAGGCATGGAACTGCATCAGCACAAGCAGAAACCATTTTGATGTCCTTGTCTTCCCTGAATGTGAGCTCCCCACACAGACCAGGGAATGGTTCAGGATCTACCTCTGATCACTGCTCTGTGAAGCCCATGGGACCAGAAGTTGCTCCAGGGTTGGAGGGAGACCCGGAACTCTCTCGAAAGCTCAGGCAGAAGAAGCTTGGGACAACCCATTCTCTTGATTATCTGATCTCACTCAGCAGGATTTGCTTTCCTGTTGATACCTGATGTTCTCAACAACAACCATAAAAATAGAATCTTCATAGTAGTTGTGCCTTTAAAATTACCCACAAAATTCTTTAGCAGATGCCTTTGTTGACCTTAGCTATTCTTCTAAAGCACATCCCTTTTTGATACTTACAATTGAAGTTAAACTGGGCATGATATTCAAATGACACAATCTTCCTTTCTAAAGGAGTAAGGGGGGGGTAGGGAGGGTTAGTGGAGGTGTGATAATTTGGGCAATCCTCCAGACAACAGATACTTGTGTTGATGTACGGTTATTATGGTTCTTTATAATTCAGTTCTGTCCTGAATTATGTTTGAGATGCCACGACCAGTCTAGCTACACTGAACTGCTCGGACTCTCTGGAAAAAATAGTCCGTTGATTTGGAAAATAGCAAGTAAAGAGACTTTAGAAAAGAAAGTTTTATCAAATGTCAGAGAAAGTACATAAATATTCATTCAAGTATATATGAGGGTCTTTGAACTGATGTGGTATTTCGTGGGGGTACTGTTTATTGCTTTGTCCACATTTTGTAAAATGAACTATTGATTTAAAAACATGAATCTTAAAAGTCACACTTATCAACTTGGCCAATGACCCCAAACTGGGAGAATGGGCAAAATAAAAAATTGCATGATGCATATTTAAATGATTTCAACATATCAGAAGGCTGAGCTGAAACCTGCAAGATAAAATGGAAACTGCCCCTGTATTTAAGTATAGAATGAAGAAGCCCACACAGGTACGGGACACCAAGCGCCTGGCATTGTCCCCATCCCTGTGAAAAAGGGTTGTGGCAGAAACCAAGTGAAATTACACAGTTTTAGCAGAAAACTTTTATGAGAAAAAGGAGTTATGATCCTGATAAATAGCAGCCCCTGGTACTCTCACAGTCCCCATGAAGGTGAGGTAGGGATCGGGCCCTCCCTGCCCTTAATTGGATCCCGGAGCCTGGCTGGCAGTTGGTGCCCAGTGCACACTTGGTGAAGGAATTAAGACATACTGAACTGAACACAGGCACTCCACTGTCAGGGGGAACACTGAAAACTAAGGTCC
Organism: Mustela nigripes; assembly: GCF_022355385.1. NCBI lineage: Eukaryota > Metazoa > Chordata > Mammalia > Carnivora > Mustelidae > Mustela > Mustela nigripes. The sequence continues at coordinate 71,805,099 of NC_081558.1, read as the reverse complement.
ATCCTGAGGAAAACCAAGATGGTGAATCCGGGGTAGGATTAATTGGTGACAAAGAGGCAGGACAGATTGTGTGGGATGATTTGATGGGGATCTTAGAATATCCAGAGGGCAGTCGGGGGAAACAGCAGAATTGTGTGCCTTGGTCCAGAGCCCAGAAGTGCACTCCTGGGTAAGAGAGAGGCAGGTTCAGGTTTAATGTAATAACCTTCTCAGGGCGATAACCGTCTGGCGACGGAAGATGGACAGCCTTACCTGGCAGTAAGTTCTTTCCCATTGGAGAGTTCCAGCCTCCCTTGACAGGTTTGAGAGGATCCCTCTATTGAGGGAAGAATTTTATTTCCCCCCAAATAGTACTTATTAGGTTCCCTGAAATACACGAAAACATGAAGAAGCACACAAAAATGGCCCATAAGTCACCTCCTTTGGAAACTACCACAGGTGAAAAGGAAAATGATGGAAAGGCATTTAAAATGCTATTTTAAATTCTACTTGTTCCAGTTTAAACTGTAGTGGAAATGGTGGTAGTTGTTTAACTGGAGCCAGGTTGTGGAAGGCCTTGAATATCCAGCCCCCAAATAGCTAGATTCTATTTTGACGGTCTCCAGTAGCTTCTTGTTTTTGTTTTTTTTTTTTTTTTAGGGCCAGCGCTGGCATTCAAAAGCTGAAGTGTTGAACCAAAGTTGTTTTGAGAAACATATGTGGGTTTCTTGCATCAAGAAAGCTATATAATCCTTTCTCACCAAGGATTATATAGCTTGAAACTCCATCCCTTCTCAGGGTGGAAACTTCCAGAAAGAACTGAATCGCATTTATCGCTAAGCTGGCTGGGTTTGTTTCTTTAAACATAAATCTCTACAACTTCCACCCAAAGCTGTAGTTTTAGTCTCAGAATTGGGTCTATAAAGTCTGACAAGTCTTCTCCTAGGGCTGTAACTAGGAGCCCATTTATTAGGCCCCTGGCCGCAAGCCTTTGTCACTCAGTGGAGCACGGGAAGGGCAGCCTTTACAGCAAGTCCTCTAAGAGAGCAAACCTTAAAGTCAGGACTTCTTGCCTGTGGTGCACAGTTATCGCTCTGTCAGCTCATGATAGGGCTCCTTCCCTCTTCTGGCTCTGTGCCTGGTCCCTATATTATCCCTAATCTCATGCTCCCTTGGGCCACAGTGATGGGTGGAGTGGTAGGCCCCTGACTCAGAATAAGCCAAACCACATTATTCCATCTCTTACCACCGCAACTGCCACAAAGATCCAGCTCAAACTGTTTCATTTTGTTGCATCGGACCATTATTTTAAAACGTCAACTACTATCTACTTTTACTATTATTATCTTACATAAAAAAGAATATTTAAAAACGTAGGAAGGACAGAATCTCAGAATAAAGAAGAGTCCTTTAAATTGAATACATTTGGGGCGCCTGGGTGGCTCAGTGGGTTAAGCCGCTGCCTTCGGCTCAGGTCATGATCTCAGGGTCCTGGGATCAAGTCCCGCATCGGGCTCTCTGCTCAGCAGGGAGCCTGCTTCCTCCTCTCTCTCTGCCTGCCTCTCTGCCTACCTCTCTGCCTACTTGTGATCTCTCTCTGTCAAATAAATAAATAAAATCTTTACAAAAAAATAAAAAATAAATTGAATACATTTGGTGTCATACAAATACTGATGGTGTCAGTATTTGGTGTCATACCATACTGATGCTTTTTCACCCCTTCTCATTCACTATGGCACAGTGCAAAGTTTATCATAGCCGCGTATCAGTCCCTGATGCTTGGAGACTGGAAAGTGTGCTGGGTACCACTGGGAAGGGGAAGCAAAGCTCCACATAGCACAGTCTGCCCTCAGAAAACTCACTTTAAAGAACCCCAGCATTGGGGATCTAGAGGAGACTGCCTCCATATGGCTGTCCCTGCCTAGCCATGGTGTTTCCAGAGTGGTCCTTCTCCAGACAGACTTACATGTTAATAGATGACCTTGTTTCATGAAGCAGTATTGAATATTATGGCCAGGTATGCAGACCGGAGAATCAGAAGGAAGCCAGGTTTAAAGTGTCAACCACTTTATTTATATTTTATCTATTTTCTTTCTTTCTACCTATCTATCCATCATCTATTTACTTATTTATTTAGTGCTTAGGTAATTTACACCTCAATTTCCCCTGACTGCTAGATAGGAATGTCTTAGTTTGAATTTCCCAGAAACAGAACCCGAGACTAGGATTCTCCTGAAAGTGACATACCTGGTATTTAAGAAAGAAAAGAGATCAACATATGGGGAGGGGTAAAGAAAAAAAGGAAAGAGGCAAACAAGCCATAAGTGACTCTTTAGGACGGGGAACAAACTGAAGATTGATTGAGGGAGGAGGGTGGGGGATGGGCTAGGTGGGCGATGGGCTAGATGGGGGGATGGGCATTAAGGAGGGCACTTGTGATGTGCACTGAGTGTTGTATGCAAGTGATGAATCACTGAATTCTGTGCCAGAAACCAATATTGCACTGTATGTTAACTAACAACATTTAACTTAGGAAAATAAATGAACTGAACTGATATTGATTTACTGGGGGCAAAAAAAAAAAAAAAAAAAGAAAGAAAGAAAAGAAAGTGACATAGCAGGAAGGATTCCCAGGATAGATCCGGAGGAGGGGAAGGTGGGACAGGCAGGGGGAGAGGGCCAAGCCAAAGTGCAAAGCAGGTCACATCCCACTGGGGCTCATTCTGGCTCACTTCCATGGGAGTTAAGGACTTGTTAGCGGAAGGGTGCTTGGAAACCGCCGGGTATTTGCAACAAGGCTTCCGGCAGCCTGAGGGCCACTCTAGGGCAAAGACACTGGGTGCCGGCTGGGGGCTCGAGTGCTCAGAGTGATGGAGAAACCCAGGATGACATGCAACACTGACAGTTCCAACTAGGGGGTCTTGGCATACTGACATGGCATACACACAATCATTCCATGGTGGTGCCTAGCTCTGGGTCCCTACTAGTTCACAAGGAAGAGGAGAAAGAGAAGAGGAAGAAGAAGAAAAGAAGGAGATTCTTGTGAGCATTTTGAGAAAAATTGATCTGCTACAGGTATCCTTCTAGGTAGCCAGCCCTGAAGGGGAAAGGATAAAAATTCCAGTAATTTGGGGGAAATTCATTATATGTGAGCACACTGAAGGTGCCTGATGGCAAATAAATTGTGTACCTTTGCTTAGCAAGGCACATTCCACGTTTTTTTCTGATTCATACTCGTGCACAGAACACTCTTGTAGGGACTTCCCTCCGCTGAGTTCAAAGCTTCCAGAAAACCCTTAACCCATCACAGAGTTGGGGTGAGTGACATCCACCCACTTCTCCACGCACCTCCCTCCCCCACACCATAGTGCCTATTGACTTGGATAGAGCCGTGTTCTTTGAAAGACACAGTGTTGATTATCAATTCAGAATTCTTTGAAGCATCTTTCCTGTGAGCCGGGCACAGTGATAATCAAGCCTTCATCCTTCCAGGATGCTGCAGGAGGAAGAGGCTCTGGCTGCCTATTCTGGAGTCAACCTGGTTGGTTGTATGGGTTTGAGGACGTCTGATGGAGCCTGCCCCAGCCATGGGTCTGGAAAACAGTCCCTCTGTGACATTGTAGCTGTGGCCTGGCAATAACCTTTCCATGGTCCACTTGACATGGAAACCAAAACTGCCCTGTGGCTGGCATATCCCAAAAGGCTCCTGCCCCTGGGCAGACTCCCACTGCCTGCCCATCCCCACCTCTCACTGGGCTGCATTCCAGAAGGTGGCTTATAGCTTTCCAGCAGCTGCAGACCAACTTTGGCCTGGCAGAACCAGAAATTCTCTGCTGTCCAGTGGGTTGAACCATACCTTCCCCAACAAGATCTAAACATCTTCCAAGTTTGGTCTTCCTTGGGTATGCTCCCTTGGCTTAGGGTACCATATAATTTCCTTTTATCTTACAGTTACTCTTTTATCTTAGTGAAATTCTCCTTTATGTAAAACTTCCTCTAGTCAATCTACTGTATTTTTCTCTCTCCTGGTTGGACCCATACGGCTATATGTATGAAGTGAAGTTCATTTTTACAAAAGGAAAATATTAAGAAAGAGCCGTCAGAGTACTCAGTTCTGATTAAGGGTCAAAAAAGTGTAACTTCAATTTTCAAATAATATGAAGCTCTCTTGCCAGCAGTTTGTGTTAAGTGCTTTTAGGAGCAAACAGTTGTTTTAAAAAATGATTTATTGGAGCCCAGATTCATACTTTCAACCATTGGTTTGAAAACGGATAAATCTAAATCACATTAGAAATAGATTATGTCAGGTAAGGATCTGTGTGTTTCATATGACAAAAATCAAAATGAAACAAAACCAACCTCCCCCTCAAAACCTCCCAAACCTCAAATTGCCTTAACAGTAAATGGATTGTTTTGGCTCATGTAACGAAAATACCCAAAGGAAAAGCTAGCTTCAGGAGCAGTGTGATTCAGGGCCCGAATGATGTCACCATGGAAAATTCTTTCCTTCTATGTTTTTAGATTTATTCTCATACCAATTGTCCTTCCTCCAGCAGATTTAGGCCCTCCCCTCTATGGCAGCAAAATGGCCCCAGTAAACAAACGTCTTCTCTCACTAGTTCTGATCAGGTTATATTCCTTTTCCTAAGCCAGTCAACATGGTGATTTAAGCCAATCAGGGCCCAGCCCTAGAACCGAGGGTAGGATCAATCCCATCTAAATCATGTAGCTGAGAAAAAGAAATGGTTTCCTATGGGATATCCAGGATAATGTTTTAAGGAAGAAATAGATGCTGAGTATTTTTAATTAAGTAATTAATTAATTAATATTTAAGATTTTTTAAAAAAAGTAATCTGTAAACCCAATGGGGGGCTTAAATTCACAAACCCAACATCAAGCATTGCTCTACATCCCTTATGCTGAACAGTTTTTAAAGATGACAAGTGTCATCTGTAGACACATGGTGAAAATAAAACAGTAAAGCAAAGAATCTGTGGCTTCAGCTCAACTTCCAGAACTTTGAAGAAACGGATATATCTTAGGGAAGAAAAAGTAGAATAGTAATGTACAATATGAGAAAAACACTTCAGAATGCCAGCCCTGAAAATCCTAGGAATCTAATATATCAGTATGTTTTATATACACTGTGAAAAATATAAGTCATTCACAAGGTCACCCCAGTTAATTTGGTGCCTCTGTACAAAAAGGACACTCCTGGGGCTCCTGGGTGGCTCAGTGGGTTAAGCCTCTGCCTTTGGCTCAGGTCATGATCTCAAGGTCCTGGGATCAAGCCCCACATCAGGCTCTCTGCTAGGCGGGGAGTCGCTTCCCTCTTTCTCTGCCTGCTGCTCTGCCTACTTGTGATCTCTCTCTATCAAATAAATAAATAAATAAAGGCACTCCTGATCCAAGGCACTTTAATGCCAACCGCCAGGAAATTTATCCAGATCCAAAATACCTACCATGTAAATGGTGCCTCTCCAGATAAAGATTCCTTTGTGCAGTGCACAACTGGTACAGCAGTACGCACAGTAACCTGTACATCCCAATGGTTCAAAATTCCAAGGGCAGGAATAATATATCTTCTTCCAGCCCTAATAGCTCCCACTAGGGGCAGTGTTCTCAGAGAATGTGTGCTTCCCAACATGTTTTCTGGTATCACTTCACCTCCTGTGTTTGGAGAATATGGGGAGAGGAAAGAAGTGTCAGAGACAGCTTCAGATCAGATAAGCTGGCTTTCCTTCCAGTTGCAGGCAAGCTACAACTTGTTCTTCTCCCTGCATGTCCAAGGGAGTGTGGCTAATGTGCTTTCAACAGGAACCCTAAGGCACAACTTCTTTTATCTATTTGAAATATTTATGATCACTCATTACCATAGTATTGTTAACACATATTAATATACAGGACATCCTTCTTTTTTTTTTTTTAAGATTTTATTTATTTGACAGACACAGATCACAGGTAGGCAGAGAGGCAGGCAAAGAGAGAGGAAGGGAAACAGGCTCCCTGCTGAGCAGAAAGCCTGAATGCAGGGCTCGATCTCAGGACCCTGGGATCATGACCCGAGCCAAAGGCAGAGGCCTCAACCCACTAAGCCACCCAGGCGCCCCACAGGACATCCTTCTAAACTGCAATGTGAATATCATTCCTCTTTGGTTCTATACATGATAAGATTTCCATACAGACTTTACTACCTGCCCCCAGGATATTTGGAAATTCTTGACATTACTTTCACCAAAAGTCCACTGACTTCCAAACTTAAATTTCACATAAGTGACTTGTTCCTTGCCATACTGCTGTAAAAACGAACTTTTCCACAGCACTGCTATAAATACATCATTCTCCTGCATAAAATCCTTTAATTTTTTCCTACTTGTTTCAGGTTAAAATCAGTAAATCTCAGCATAATTTTTAAAACTTAAAAATACAGAAAAATGCTACAATTTGTTGACTTCATTAGTGAGGAAACCAGTAAGAAAATAAATCTGGTTTAAGAAACATCTGAGGAGGGGGCGCCTGGGTGGCTCAGTGGGTTAAGCTGCTGCCTTCGGCTCGGGTCATGATCTCAGGGTCCTGGGATCGAGTCCCGCATTGGGCTCTCTGCTCGGCAGGGGGCCTGCTTCCCTCTCTCTCTCTCTCTGCCTGCCTCTCAGTCTACTTGTGATTTCTCTCTGCCAAATAAATAAATAAAATCTTAAAAAAAAAAAAAAAAAAGGAAACATCTGAGGAGGGGTGCCTGGGTGGCTCAGTAGGTTAAGTACCTGCCTTTGGCTCAGGTCATGATCCCAGGGTCCTACAAGGCAATAAAATGCAACCTTTGAGATGATATTTTCTAGCAGACAGAATTTATTTGCATCTCTGCTAGACACAAATCTACTAATTTTCATGGAACTTCCTGAAGTCTGAGTCCTTAATTAATAGTTAATAATAGTATGTAGCCAGATCACACAACACTACAGTTGCCTGGACAACTGCGTGATCCTTGGGTGGACCTCTTACTTGTGGCTTCAGTAGGACATTGAAAGCATGTGCAGTAATCTACTTGGCCTGATTTATAGGTTTTCTATACTTTTCCCTAACATTCTGCATAAATATGACCCTCAAGTACTTTGCCAGGCTCATTTCCTGCCACTTCTGAGATTCTCCAGGCAAATGAGCTGGAACGCAGTGCCCCAGAACATGTCATGTTGACTCATGCCCTTTAACCTTTGCACAGGCTATTCCTTCTCCCTAAACACCCTTCCACTCTCTACCCCATTCCAGTCCTTTTCCCTCTCAGTTGAGCTGGGCAACATCTGGTTAACTCGAAGGACATCTGCAAAGCTGAGCAGGAGGATCCCCCACAGTGAAGCTCCCTGGATTATCTGTCTTCCCCAACCCCTTCCAAATCCGTCCTGGGTTAGGGCCCCTCGTCAGTTCCCCTCTCATGCCTCACATTCCTTTCTAATAATCATAGTGGTGACCTTTACTGATCTATCACTACATTCTCAGCACTGTGCCAAGCTCTTTATCTACTTGATTTCACTTCATTATCCCAACAGCCCCATGAGGAGAGTACTATTATAACACCAGTTATAATATGATCACTCCCATAACTATGAGATATAATATAACTTTTCTCACTCATGAAAAAATGGAGGCACCCATTGATTACCAGTTCATGAACTCTGTAGTATGTGGATAAAGCATTCCTTGGAATATCTCTCTAACTGTGTTTTGCAGTAAACTTTGTCTAACATGGGAACAATCCTTGTAGCTAAATGCTACTGGCTTGCAATATCTCACAGGGAACACATTAGCCAGGGAACTCAATATCTCAATGCGCTGTCCCTGAAAAAGTGTGTTAGGCCATGATGCTGATAATATTGAGAACAGCGATGGTGTAGTGCAGGCCAATACTGTCCCACCCTTTACCTGGCTAGGGCACCCATGCCCTAAGCCACTGTTGAGTGTTGATGGCTAACAGGTCCCAGCTCACCTTCTCCAGAGGACTGACCTCAGAGCCACTTTGCTCAGAGATGCCTACCCCCTGAAGGAGAAGGTGGGGGTACATAAATCCATTGATAGACTGATGTAGGAGTACATAAGCCTAGTCCTCTTAGACTAGGGTGGGGAACTGCCTCTGCAGGGTTCCTTTGAGATCAAGGTTGAGGCTGGACTCTGGCTGAACTCACATCTTCCCGTTGCTTTGATTCCTGGCTCTATCCTGCCTCCCTTCATCCTTACAGGATTTTTCTGAGATAACAACCTCAAAAAATCACTTGCACAGTGATTATGGACCAAAAAAATCACTTGCACCGTGAGAATCCTTGGCTCCGCTCTGCTTCTGGGGATCCCAACCAAAGATAAACGGTTTGGAAAGAAGCATCATCAGAAGACCCAAGTCTTAGACTGCGCCCTTACTAGCTGGCTAATCCTGGATAATTAATCTTTTTGGGCCCCAGTTTCTTTACGGACTCATTCATTCATTCATTCATTGGAACCGATGGTTCCACTTTTATAAAAAATTTTGCATGGGACTCTTGATCTTGGGGTTGTGAGTTTAGCCCTGTGTTGGGTGTAGAAAGCACTTTAAAAAAATAAAAATCTTTAAAAAGGAAGGAAGGAAGGAAGGAAAAACAACTCTGTCAGCTAAACTAGGAGATAATGACTCATCATTTAGAATTTTTTTTTAAGATTATTTATTTATTTATTTGACAGACAGAGATCACAAGTAGGCAGAGAGGCAGGCAGAGAGAGGAGAAGCAGGCTCCCCGCGGAGCAGAGAGCCCGATGCGGGGCTTGTTCCCAGGACCCTGGGACCATGACCTGAGCCGAAGGCAGAGGCTTTAACCCACTGAGCCACCCAGGCGCCCCTAGAATTTTTTATTTTATATTTATCAGTAGACCCTTTTAAATTTACTTAATTTTTATTTTTTCATCATTTTATTTTGAAACTTTTCAATTATAAAAGTAAAACAATTTTATACCCATATATCTACATCTTAAGGTTCCAAATTAATTTTTATGCATGGTGTGAAGTAGGGGCTGGGATTTTTTTTTTCTTCTTTTTTTTTATAGACATCCATTATTCCAGCACCATTTGTTGAAAAAATTTCTTTCCCTATTGGATTGCTTTGACTTTTTATAAACTTATAGAGACACAGATTTTTATAATTTGTCTCTCTTACATATAGGCAGAAGGAAAACATATCTGTTCATACATATATTTTTTTATATATAATGTATTATATGATACATAGTACACACATGCATAATGTGTGCATACTAACATAGTTGTGATAAATTCAAATATAGCCTTATTCTTCTGAATCACTTTTCAACCTAGAGTTATCATGTAAATGATATTTATATCTGATACTGTTCTCTAAGATATCAAGTATATATTCAGGCTCTCTTAAGAGAGTATTCCTCTACTGTCTCCAGGACTTTTTTCCAATGCCCTGACCCCATTTTGCAAGCTTTGGTATTGGTGCTTTCTAAATCTTACTAGAAGGGTCAATGGAAGATTTTCAGACAACAGCTAGGACTCATAGTCCTTCTTCAAATGCATCCTAGATGAGTTTTTGACTGAGCCTCTGAAGGGTGGCCATCCACCAGTTTTACACCCAGGAATTATAGCTAAATTCACAAACGTGTAGGCAGTGACAAGTTCATCACAACTGTCATATGGCCAACAGTGATTTTTAAGCCGTCTATTTCTGAGACGTCAAATATGAAAAAAAAATGTCTCATCCATTAGGCACTATTAGCCATTAGTTACCTTCTACATCTGAGATGTCAAAACGTGAAGAAAAACAAGTCTAATGCAGCATTATGTACCCAGTGCTCGGGCCTGTACCTGCCGACCAGGTGATCTTTAGTAAGTATTTCTTGAATAAATAGATTTTTTTTTTTTTAATTTTAAAGATTCCTTTGATCCACTATTTTCCTCTGTTCAGTAGTTCTGGCCTATAAAAATACACTCTCATGTTTTCCAAGCCTCGAACCACCTGCTTCACAACTACAAAAGTGCATTGTGGCAATACCCACAAGACCCTATCATCCATTTCATTGGACTTTGCTAAATGCAATCTCAAGAGTGAAGGAGGGACGCCTGGGTAGCTCAGTTGGTTAAGCCACTGCCTTTGGCTCAGGTCATGATCCCAGGATCCTGGGATCAAGTCCCAAGTCGGGCTCCTTGTTCAGCCGGGAGCCTGCTTCTCTCTCTGCCTCTGCCTGCCGCTCTGCCTGCTTGTGTTCTCCCTCTCTTTCTCTCTCTCTCTCTGACAAATAAATAAATTAAATTAAATTAAAAAAAAAAAAAAGAGTGAAGGAAATGAGGCATTCAGTGTAGGTGTTTCTCAAATAAATTAAAACCCAGAGCTTTTGAGAACCTTATGTTCAGTGCAGCCTTAGAGACGGGTTTTATGTTACAGCTAAGACACTGGTGTATTGTAAAGAAAAACTTACTTCCAAAATTACCACTAGGTATACACGTGTTGACCCACTAATGTCATTTATGACTTTCAACTCAGGTTCTTGAAACTAGGATGGCACAGAATTTAAATCGACATATAGTCCACCAAAGCCCATTACCTATTCTGTATTGACATCTGTCCGGTCTGTGACTTGACATCAGATTACATGTAATGATAAAATGTGTTCCACGATATAGATACTTTGTAGAATAATTTTATTGGGGCATAAATAATCCTAGGGACTATTTATAATATAAATAGCAGAACTTTCTCAAAATACTTGGATGTTTCAAAAAGAAATGACCTTGTCAGTTTCCTGGCTTAGCTAGTATACTATAGTTATCAGATGTAACCATAAGGGGAAGCTGGGTGAAGAGCACCTGGGACCGCTCTACTGATTTTACAACTTCTGAGACTTTTCTTAGTCAGTGTGGGCTGTTATAACAAAGTACCATAGAGTAGGTGGCTTATAAACAAGAGAAATGATTTCTCACAGTTCTGGAGGCTGCAAGTCCAAGATCAGGGTGCTGGTATGTTCAGGTTCTGGTAAGAGCCCTTCTCTAGGCTGTAACCTTACATGCTGGAAAGAGAGCAAGCTGGTGTGCTGACCTCTTCTCACAAGGGCACTAATCCTGGTCATGCGGGTTCTATTCTTATGACCTTGATCGTCTCCAGATACCATTATCTTGGGGATTTGGGCTGCAACTTATGAATTTTGGGAGAGGAGCACAAATATTCAGTCCATAACAAGACTATCAGCATCTCAAAATAAGACTTTTTTAAAAAAAAATAAATGATCTTTTGGACTGGTAGATCTTATGGCTGGAAAGTGATTTATACACCATTTAAAAAGTAAAGAGATATTGCCCTCTGGGTAAAAGTACCCCTGCATTGATGTTAGCATATCTATTTATAATTGTGAAGACTTTTTCTTTTTTTTCTTTCTTTTTTCCTTTCTTTCTTTCTTTGGAGAGAATGCAGGTGCAAACAGGGAAGGAAAAAGGGAGAGGGGAGAGGGAGAGAATCTTAAGCAGGCTCCATGCTCAGCACAGAGCCCAGTGCCGGGCTGGATCCCAAAGCCCTGAGATCATGATATAAGCTGATATCAAGAGACAGAGGTTTAACAGACTGAGCCACCCAGGCGCCCATCAAAGATCTCTTTTTAAGTCCTGCTTACACTGAAAATGAAAGTGAAGGTTACTTCTCGGGGTGGGGGGTGACCTGGGAAAGAAATAATTTTCATTTTTTGCACCTCTTTAATGATGGAATGTTATACATAAAGTTTTATTGCTTTTATAATTTGGGGGCATGGAGTGCTTACAGTGGACATTTCCTTAAACAGCAACAAGACTCAAATAACTCAATGAAAATGTTCCTGAATATTCTTCATTATCAGAAGGAAATCTTACTCCATTTTCAGTGCTTCTGAGAGTTATGTTTTGGCAATAATTTCAGCAAGGGAATAGATTTTAAACATCTAAAGTACTACTTCTGCCACTGCTAAGTAAAAGTAAACTGCTAAATTAAAGCTGAATCTTAGCATGCATTTCCCTAAGTATTCTAGATCTCTTCATGAAGGATTAGAGAGTCATTATAATTTCATAAAGTAACATTTTTATATTTTAAAGATCAAAATATATCAAATACAGCCACAGGCAAGCAGTACACCATAAATAATTTTATCGTTCCAGCATATGATAGCACAGTAAATATTAAAAGATCTTAATAATTTTTGACTGCATGGAATATTGCATTTTCCCAAACTAGTCTTGGAGTGGCTGATCTTGTTAAACAAAAAGATTCTGGAATCACTGCTGTATTTGGAACACTCCCTGGCTTTTGATCATTCTTCGTTTCCTTCTGCCTAGTAAGTTATTCTAACTCTATCATGCACTTTTTCTTTCCCCACCATAATAATGGCCAATTGCTGATTAGCTGATAGTCTCAAGCATAATTCAGTAAATAGAATGAAATCGCTAAGACTGGGCTTAATCAATGTATCTCGATAAGAAATAGTGATCCTTTAGTGACTGGTTCTCTATACTTCAGTAAACATTTCCTGAGTACCTACCATGTGTCAGAGCCCCTTGTAGGCATTGAGGAAACAAGGATGGAAATAAAAGGATGGGGATCTCCACAGGGAGACACCAGAACCCAGTGTGGCCTGCACAGTAATTGGGGAGACTAGGGAATATATCCTCCAAGACAGCGTTGAGAGTCAGAGGGGACACAAATAATATAGCATCCAGGCAAGACACGTAGATTCAGACTGTCCCTGGTTCTAATGGAATTTTGTACAACATGTTAGAAAAATATGAAAAGGAAGGAACCAACTGAAAAATCAGACTGGAATAAAAATCACCACCCATGTCGGATCCCCCAGTACTGTAAAGCTGTGCTCTGAACAATCACGTCAGCTAGGTTATTTAACTTGTAAAGACTTCATTCAAATGAATGCTGTATGAAAGGCATTTTATTTTATTTATTTATTTTTAAAAGATTTTATTTATA
>NC_081558.1:71727367-71792139 GCF_022355385.1 Mustela nigripes | reverse complement strand
TATTTGTCAGAGAGAGTGAGCACAGGCAGACAGAGAGGCAGGCAGAGGGAGAAGCAGGCTCCCTGCCGAGCAAGGAGCCCGATGTGGGACTCGATTCCAGGGTGCTGGGATCATGACCTGAGCCGAAGGCAGCTGCTTAACCAACTGAGCCACCCAGGCATCCCTTTTTTTTTTTAAAAAGATTTTATTTATTTATTTGTCAGAGAGAGTGAGCACAGGCAGACAGAGAGGCAGGCAGAGGCAGAGGGAGAATGAAAGGCATTTTAAAAGCAAGGCTGCCCAGCGTCATTCTTGAAAGTTGTATGGTCCTTTGGATATATCGAGAAGGTTAAAGATAATTTGTTCCTTGGAACAAGTATGCCATAGATCTATTCATTTCATACCAGAAGTTAATAAACCAACTCTAATGGAGTAATTATTTGAAAGCTCCCATCCAAATCCCTTTTTCACCTGTCGCTGTTCCCAGCATTCTTTAAAAACCGCAACCCCAGGCACAGCAGACAATTATCTATGGTTCTCTGGTTTAAGGAGTAAATTTATTTTGCACGTAATTCCCCCCAAAGATCGATATGAGAGGCAATTCTATTTTATTTTTCCAAAATGGCAATAAATAGTACAAGACACGGATACAAAACCACACCTTGCTATGGTTATTATATCAAACCCTGTAAAGCTTACTTGTTGGGATATTTCCAGTCCAAAAAGCAAAAGGTTTTCTAGAGAGACTTAGCCAGAACCCTGTAAAGTAACTTTTCTGCGTCTGTCTTTAATGGTTGTGCCTATCAATAGATTCGTTTGTTTCCCCAAATCAGCTGTGCGGGGAAAGGAGGCTGCAGATACTCTGTATACAGAGGCATTCAGAGGGAGCAAAGTCTAGTTTGCCATCCAGCAGGCGGCCTGGAAGTGACATTTGCATGTGTGTTGCAGATACCCGAGCAGTAGGTCCATTGTGGAAAAACACCCTGATACACATTACCTGATATTTGGACAAAGGTGGGTTGTTCCTGACCTAGAGGCGGGACCCAGGCTGCTAGAGGGAAGAGTGCTGTGTTCCTGTCCTAGCTCTGGGCACTCACCCACTGGGCTGCTCTTGCAGCTGTGACTTGAGGGTTTGGGGCTCCATGGGTGCTAAGCTTCCCTCCCACCTTCCTAGGCCAGTCCACAGCCTTGAGAAAACATGTCCCTGGGAGCAGCTTATGCGAGCCATTTTCTTTTCAGAAGGGCTTTCGGGCTTACTAGAAGGCGCAAGGTGGACATTAGAAAAAGAGGACAGGGGGATGGGGTAAAAGAGGAGATGTCGTTACCCCTATCTGGACACACAAGGCTCTGCCCCCCGCCTGTGGGTTCAGCAGGTTGACCTTCTGTGGGATACTTATAGCACAGAGATTCAGGGTAATAATATAAAACCTCCAAAGTCACCTACAGCATTGCCTCATTTCCCAACAAATAATCATGATTATTATTACCCAAATAATAGTAATTATTCCACTGATAATAAATTTTAAGAAGGCAAACTCAGGTCTAATGGGGTCAGAAGCTTTTGCAAATCCTTTTTTTTTTTTTTTTAAAGATTTTATTTATTTATTTGAAAAGAGTGAGAGAGAGCATGAGAGGGGAGAGGGTCAGAGGGAGAAGCAGACTCCCCAATGAGTGGGGAGCCCAAAGCGGGACTTGATCCCAGGACTCCGGGATCATGACCTGAACCAAAGGTAGTTGCTTAACCAACTGAGCCACTCAGGTGCCCCAGCTTTTGCAATCTGGTGGGCCATCTTGAAGAAAGATAATACACACTGATAAATACAAAATTCGGCAAGAAATGTAAAGGCATTGGCAGGGGCCCTCATAGAGCTTTTGGAAGGATCTGTGCAGCTCAGGAGCTTAGAGTGTAAGCATCTTTATGGCGAGTCTACCTCTGCTGGGCGCTATGAATAACCTTAGAACGTAAGCTCCAGAAGGGTAGGGATATTAGTCCACCAACTTCCCCTCTGCTCTCCTGTACTCCCCCGCCACGCCCAGACCAGGGCTCGCACACAGTGGTTGCCAAGTACTTGTTGCACAAATGAACCAAGGGAGAATGTGCTATCTAACATCCTATGTCCAGGAACAATGCTGAGTATTTTACATGTATGAGCTTATTGGATCCTTGCCATGACGCCATGAGATCATAATGGCCCACAGTCATTGTTAGTTGGCGCCCGGTGGCTATTCTCTGTGCTTGATGGTATTAATAGAATTCTGACATGAGCCCTAAAAGATAAGTGCTTTTCTAAAAAAAAGTATTATTATTATTTTAAAAGATTTTATTTATGTATTTGACAGAGAGACATCACAAGTAGGCAGAGAGGCAGGCAGCAGGTCGCGGGGGGGCGGTGGGGAAGCAGGCTCCCTGTTGAGCAGGAATCCCAATGCAGGGATCGATCCCAGAACCCTGGGATCATGACCTGAGCCGAAGGCCAAGACTTAACCCACTGAGCCACCCAGGTACCCCAAGGCAAATGCTTTTATTAAGATCCTTGGTTTCCCAATGAGGAATGCAAGGCACAGAGCAGTAAAATCAATTGCCAATGGTCACATGGTTAGAAATGGCAGAGCTGAGATTCAAAGCCATGTATTCTGGCTTCAGAATCCATGATTCTCGCAGATGAGGCCCGGAGAGCTCCAGCGACCAGTGGTATTGAAAATAGGCCAGCTTTTGTTCATGTCTCCATTCAGTCAAAGCCTCTTGCATTTGCCTACGGTACACACACCTTGGATACCACAAATATTGACTACCTCCCAGCAAAGGAGACAAATGTGTCTCAGCTTAGCCCTTTCAGTCGCAGCTGAAACATGAGAGAGAAGTGAGAACTAAGTGGAAGTCACACTGTAAATCTTAGAAAAGAGGTGGGGGGAAATGTGGCGTGTCTTCCCATTCCCAGGATGGTGTCTTCCACCACCCCTGCACCCTCCTACTCTTGGTCGGCCAGGGCCCAGCCTGGTGAGAGGAACACTTTCTCAGTGACGTTACTTGACATAAATAGATTTTAAAATCAGACTGTAATATATTTAGGTTATGTCCCACTCCCTCCACCACCACCTCCACCACCACCAAAGAAAAACCTGGCTCTGGCAATATCAAGGAACTTGGATTCAAGACATATTTATAAAGAGGTTTGCCTGGGCCATCCCTCCAGGAGTTATCCATTTCCTTGCGTTTTGGGAAGTTATTTAATCTTTCGTGAGCCTTTATTCATTTCCCACTGAAAAAGTCAGTCGGTTGGTTGCCCTCTGGATCACCCCTGACCCTTTCCCATCCTGCTCTGGCACCAGACTGCCTTGCACAGTCAATAGGGAGCCTCCGCAGGTGGCTGGAGGAGGGAAGTGGGGGTGGTGGACAGGAGGTCAGGGTGTTATTCTTCCAGCGTCTTCCCTGCCCTGACGGTGGCAGAGGCTGGCTGCCTCAGCTTTCTAGGGCAGAAACCTCCCACCCCCATCACTCAGTCTCTCCTGGCCTCCCTCCCCCAGGCCCAGGAGCAGTCACAGCGCCACCTGGTCCTCACCCTGGGGAACTGCAACCTCCCATGCGGTTTCCCATCTCGTCACAACTTCATAAATAGTTCCTTTGCCTAACTCTTCCCAAAGTACCCAATCTGAGTGTGCCATCAGTTTTCAGCAGGGGTCCCTGCAGTGGGGAGAAAGGGAATTTGGAAGATTGTTCCTCCTGCTGGCAGCTGAAATGAGCCAGCAGGCCCTGGGTGAGGAAGAGAGAGGCAGGGGAGTGGGTGCATAGCGGCCACAAGCTCCTGCCTCCTACAGCCTAAATTCCTACCACCTGAGGCAGATGAGGCACTGGGTCTTTGGGAGAAGGATTAGTCTTAGAACCTCAGCTGAAAGACAACACTATTGGTTATTAGATAATTAGATAATATTGGTTATTAGATAATTCTACAAGTAACACCACATACATAAGTTCATGATTAATGGAATAACCCATCTGCTTTATTAAGTTAGCATCATTAAGATAAAAAATGTTCACGTTTTGAAGTAGGAGTTAGTAACAAGTCAGTTTTTAGAAAGGAGCTTTGTAGACCCTTCCCTGACTGACCCCTCACAAAAAGCCCATCCATAAATATTTGCAAGCCATCTATCTGATAAGGCGTTAATATTTAAAATATATAAAGAACTCATACAACTCTACATCAAAACAAACAAATAATCCGGTTAAAAAATGGGCCTGAACAGACATTTTTCCAAAGAAGACATGCAGATGGCCAACAGGTACATGGAAAGGTGTTCAAGATTGTTCACCCTCAGGGCAATGCACCACCAAAACCTCACACCTGTTAGGATGGCTTTTCTCAAAAGAGACAGGAAACGATAAGTATTGGCAAGGATGTAGAGAAAGGAAACCTTTATATACTGTTGGTGAGAATATAAACATTGGTATAGCCATTATAAAAACAGTATGGAGATTTCTCCAAACACACCAACAAAACAAAACAAAACTTGCAAGGTCACAGCCCTGAATGCTTGACCATGCCCAGGAGAGCTATAGTGAAAACATTTCTCGGGTATTTGCTACATGCCAGATGCAAGTCTCTTACCTATACTCACCAAAAACCAATTAGAAAGGAAGTACCATTATTATTCCCATTTTTCAGATGAGGCCCTGAAAGTTTAAGCAGCATGCACAAGGTAAAAAAGTTAATAGTGGCTGTTCTGGTTCTCTATTGCCATGTAGCAAACTATCCCAACAGCCAGTCGTGGAAAATAATCACCATTTTATCATATCCGGGATTCCAAGGATCAGGAATTCAGACAGGACAGTACAGAGCTGAATTGTTTTTGCTCTATAATGTCTGGGAAGAGTTGGCAGTTGGAGCTAGAATAACCTGAGAGTTCTCACTCATATGTCTGGCATCTGGGCTGAGGTATCTTCAAGGTTGGGCTCACCTAGAACGGTAGTCCAGACTGTCTAAACATGGCCTCTTCGTGGGGCTTAGGCTTCCTCACACCTGGAGGTCTCAAAATAGTCAAAATTCCTACATGGTAGCTCCGGGCTTCAAAAGTGAGTATTCTCAGGAAAAAGGTAGAAACTACATAACCTTTCTTGACCTAACTGTCCAAGTCACATATTATCACTTCCATGCACATTCAAAGGTAGGACACAGATGAGGGGACATAAACTCTTCTTGATAGGAGGATCAATAAATTTGGAGCTGTGTTTTTAAACCATCACCATAGTGGAACCCAAATTCAACCGTAGCCAAGACATCAGATGTGAGGGACGCCATCTTGGATGCTCCAGACCAGTCCATCCACCAGCAGAGCAAACTCAACTGACACAACAAAGATCAAAGAAATCACCCAGCAAAGTCTTCCTCATGGTCCACAGAATCTGGGGTTAAAAAAAAAAAAAAAAAAAGTAGTGGTTGCTTTCAGTCGCTTAGTGTTGGGGTAGCTTGTTACATAGCAATAGTCACAGGAACACATACCTTTATTTCACATAATCCATATGGCAACCACTACTGCTTCTAGATTAGGAAACCAGGGGAGGAGACATTAAATAACTCATCTAGCACTGCCCAGCTAATAACTGGGGCTATAACCCAGATCTTTTTAGCAAGCAATCCCTGTTCCTTTATTGTCACACACTGCTTCTAGAGGGTGAGAACAAATTTGGATTTTAAAAACTGCAGAATGCTAAAGATGCTGTAGGATGCCACCCTCGTGCTCTGGTCTGGACGAGGCTTGTTCAAAGATTATTAGTTACAAAAACAAATACCTCTTCCCCATGGTTCTAGCGCTAGACTCCAGTACTCGCTTCTCTGGCTTCAGCCTCGGAAAGGTCTTAGAGAAGTGTTTATTCTTTATACTTCCCTGGGTTTCATGAAGAACAGGAAGCAGCTGAAGAGAGCAACAGGTTTATCGCCACCAGATGGGGGCAGGGATGGAACTCTCCTTCATTGCCCTCCCACAGACTGACTTCCCACTCCGTTGACGGCAATTCCATCCTTCCTGATGCTCAGACTGAAATCTTGGAGTCACCATAATTCCTTCTTTTTCTCACACCCCAGCCAACCGACAGCAAACCCTGTTGGCTCTATTTTGAAAATACATCCCGAATCCAACCACTTCCCACCTCTTCCACTGCAACCCCCAGCATCAAAGCCCCCATTATCGCTCTGCTGGGTTATGAGGGTCACCTCCTCACTGGTCTCCTTGCTTTCTGCCCCCTATAGTCAATTCACACAACTGGCCCTTGTACAATCCACATCTGAATGTTCTCCTCTGCTTGAAACCCTGCAGTGGCTTCTTCATCTCACTCAGAACAAATTCCAAGGTCCTCACTATGATCTAGAAGACTGGGATTTGTCCCCAGCACCACTTGGACTTCATTCCTTCTGTTTCCCTTTTTCAGCCTCATCAGCATCCTTTCTGCCCTGAGATGCTTCTCCTTAGGGCCTTTGCTCTTGCTGTCCTCTCTACCTATGGGGCTCCCTCTCCCACACCCTCCTGTGGTCACGAGTTCCATGATCTTTGATCTCAGATCTTTGAGGTAGGTGCTGCCATTCCCAAGAGGCCCTCTCTGGCCACCTTAGCTGAACAGCATGCACTTCTTTTCCTATTTCCTCCATTATTTTTCTACACCTCACTGATCCCCAGTCATAATTTATTTTCTGTCTCCCACTCCGGTATGTAAGTTCTATGAGGATAGAGATTTTGTCTGTTGTTGTTTTTTAAAGATTTTATTTATCTGACAGAGAAAGGCAAGCAGAGAGAGACAGAGGAGGAAGCAGGCTCCCTGCCGAGCAGATGTGGGACTGGATCCCAGGACCCTGAGATCATGACCTGAGCTGAAGGCAGAGGCTTAACCCACTGAGCCATCCAGGTGCCCCGATTTTGTCTGTTTTGTTCACTGTTTTACCTACAGCATCTGGCACAGTTCTTGGTGTGTAATTTGCACACAATTATTACCAATGTTGTTGAATGAATGGAGCCAAAAACTCTCTTGAAAAATTTGATGACAGCAAAGATCTCTGCAGATTAATGCTGAGACATGCATGATTCTGCAGACAATTTCTGGGAGGCTCCAGGTCCCCAAAATCTGTGTAGGTTAAGAACTTCTGTTTAGAATGACGGTTTAGGGTACCTGGGTGGCTCAGTCATTAAGCATCTGCCTTTGGCTCAGGTCATGATCCTGGGATCCTGGGATCGAGCCCCTCATTAGGCTCCCTACTCATGGGAAGCCTGCTTCCCCCTCTCCCACTCCCCATACTTAAGTTCCCTCTCTCACTGTGTCTCTCTCTGTCAAATAAATAAATTTAAAAATTTTTTAAAAAATAGAATGACAGTTTAAATAACCAGGAAATCTAACCTCTAACTTCTAGAGAGCTGAATGCCTATCTCTACTTAGATGCTAGTTAGACATGAGTCACTAGTTAGATTATTCATATATTGATTCAACCAATATTTACTGAGTGCCAGCTATGACCAAGGTCTGTGTTAATCCCTAGGGGAACAGAGATACCTGTCCTCAAGGCACTCAGTACAGAAGAAAGACTGCCAGGTGAACGCCTAATTCTGACAAGGTCATTCCAACAATACAGTATTGTTGTAGAGTATTGTTGACTGGTACACAGTCTAATGATGGCATAAGGGAGGCCATGACTAACTCTCAGGTGGGGCAGACCCTGGGGCAGGGTCTTGAAGCCTGAATAGGAGCTGCCTGGCAGAGACTAGGAAGCAAAGGCATCCAGTTAGAGGGTCAACAAGTACCACAGTACCCACAAAGAGAAAACCATGCATTTGGCCTAAAAATTCAACTTGAGCACAACTATCTTAGTTTAGATCTCCCCCAGAAGCAGACCTGAGAGAAGAAATTGAGCATGAATAGTCTACTTTGGCATCTGAATGGAACATGAGAAGAGAACTGGGAAGTGATAAGGGGTAGGGATGGCAGCCAATAAAGAGGGCATTGTTAAATTAGTTATAGACTCTGAACATCTGAAGCTTAGTCCCTCAAGGAAGCTCCAAGAAATGGTATGCAACATATGACTCAAAATTCTCCCATCCCTGGGGCACAGGAGCTGAGGTATGTATACTCTGATTCCTGAGAGCCATCCCTGAGGGCTGCTTCTCTGTTTTTCAGCTCAGTCTTCCTCCCACAGTCCAACTTCCCTTCAAATCAATTGGGATGCCAAAGGGAGGTAGGATTCTCCCAATTGTCTTGAAACAATCAGGGTCCAGCCAATGGGCTATGAGTGGAATCAAACTCTTTCTCCCACTGTGGCCATCCATAATGATGGGGGATATGATAAACATTGGAGCCTTAACCTCAATGTCCACCCAACCCATCCTATTATACACATACTTATCCTTCAACTTCAAGAGCTGGTTCAAGATGATCTAAGGAACCGTGGCATATTTTCATAGTTCCAGATGCCTGCTCATTTGAACCAGATTTGGGGAGATGACCAAGCTCTGGTTCATTCAGTCTTCTATCTCTGGCTGCACCATACTTCATTAGCCAGTGATGGCTGGAGTCACTGATTGCTGCCTACCTCCCGCAGATTTAAGTTCTCTGGTTTTGAGTTTCAGTATCTGCCTCAACCCATTTTAGGAAACACGATTCTTCCTCAGGGTGGAAAAAGGGAGTTGAGAAGGCTGAAAGGTGACAATGAAATGCCCAGGACTGGATGATGATGGCCATTCAGGGGAGAGCACAGACCCTATGCTGTGAGGCTACTTTTGAGGATAACAAAGCAAAGGGGTACCCTCTCCCAGTAAAAGTCACCTTGTATAAAAAGACAATTGTTCCACTGTAGTTTTCTTTTTTCTTTTTTTTAAGATTTTATTTATTTATTTGACAGAGAGAGATCACAAGTAGGCAGAGAGAGAGGAGGAAGCAGGCTCCCTGCTGAGCAGAGAGCCTGATGCGGGACTCAATCCCAGGACCCTGAGATCATGACCTGAGCCAAAGGCAGCGGCTTAACCCACTGAGCCACCCAGGCGCCCTCCACTGTAATTTTCAATTATTTCCCTCTGATGCTATCTGGCCGAAGGGAAAAAACAAAAACAAAAACAAAAACAAAACAGAAACAAAAACATGATGGGCTCTGGAGTGCTTTTCAGCTTAGCAGCCCAGACCGGGGGCAAAGCACAAATTGAGCAGCCCAGAGGGCCAAGCTCTAGATAAAATGAAAACTCTTGTGCTGAGACATCAAAACAAGAAAAAATGGCATTCTGGGCTGTGGACAGGGAAGTGAGCTTCAAAATGTCTTCCCTTTTCTCTACCTTCAGAAAGTCGCTTGGAGAGAGTCCCAGGCTGATCCCTGGGGTGCAGCTCTAGGGAGGAAAGGGCTAGCGGATTAGGCATATGCTTTCCAAATCAATACTCATAAAGATTTAAGTTGAATCTTTGGGGCTATATTTTGCCTGGAGTTATTTACCATCCTTAAGTCTAAATCAAATATCACAAATAGGAATAACTACTTTCTCATAATTGATTCACCAGCCTGACGGAGGTGAGATTTGCAACGTTGGCTTCTCTAAATTATTTATTTATCTATTTTTTGGTTGAGGAGAGGAGTGTTTGGGAAGGAAAGACTATTACAGCCACGGTTCTGAAATTTTGTTGCCTACAACGGTCATCTGGGGAGTTCTTAAAAACCCCAATATCCAGACTCTACACCAATTAAATCAGATCCCCTGTGAGTGGGACCTAGCCTCAGTAGTTTTAAAAGTTCCCCAGATGACTCCAATGTGCAACTATGTTTGAAAACCAGGGTCTTTGGGCAGAGCTTCTCAAATTCCAATGTGTACACAGGGCACCCTTTGATCTCATTAAAATGCAGATTCTAGTTTCCCAGATGTGAGTGGGATGCGGGGCTGAGATTGTGCAGTTCTAGGAAGTTCCCAAGTGATGCAAATGATGCCAGTATGGGAACCACTCTTCAAGCAGCAAGATTGTCAGATGTTTCTTTAATGCAAGAAGTGACAAGCCATAGAGCAAATGGGACAGCCTTTCAGAACACACTTTGTGCTTAAAATCCTTCTGAAAAAGTTCTTCTTTGCTGTTAAACGCATTGCAAGCAACTTAGCATGGCCTGCAAAGAATCATCTGGGGAACTTCCCGAGTCATCAAGGCCAGGGTTCCATCCCATCTAGACCAATTAAATCATAGTCGCTAGGGGCAGGGCTTGGACTTTGGTGATTTAAGTTTCCCCTGGTGACACTGATGTGTAGCTAGAGTTGAGGACCACCATCCTAAGTCATCTGGTCTACTGCTTCTATGGGAATGGTTTTCTCGCCAAACCCACATGGTTGCAGGACACCTATCATTGTTGATTGGATGAGGGGGTAGGCAAGGGGCTTAAACTCTTGTTAATTCCCTTCCCTGGGAATCTGGAGGGAGGCAATGCAGATTCCGGCTTTGTCTGGCTGCCTGTGTTAAGCCAGGAAACATGAGGTGGGGAGTTTGAACATTTTCTCCCCAGTAAACCAGGAACCAAGAAAGTTGGTCTCTTGCAGGAAAAGAAAGAGTTCAACAGTGCTTTGGGCTTGGGGGTTCCATCTTGAAGCTATACATGGAGAGAGCAGATGAGGACCCCAGTGACCACTGTCTTTGTCTCTAGAAGAGGACCAATTTCCAGGTTAGGGGAATTTATGCAACCATCCCCTGCAACCTGGAAGGTCTAATGTGACCAACAAACCTGGAACATAGTCAACCCTTCAGGAAAACCTTCTAAAATTCAGATTAAACAGACTATATCTCTGCTGTCAGCAATCGGCTTTCCTCCTTCCATTATTAAGATTCATGAAAATGAGAAGACACTCTGTAAGTTTGACGAATAAGGACTCTGGGTTCTCACATTGGTTGTATTTGGAGAGGAGTCATCAGCCCTGAATTTCTGCAGCTGTGTTGACTAACTCTACACCTTCTGTTGACTTTGGTGGTATAAATGCTTGTCTTGTCTGTTTTCTCTTCTACAAAATGGAATGAAGAGTACCGATCTGATCAGATTGCTTTGAGGAGTAACTAATAGAAGGGTTATGAATCATGATATAGATGTTGTAGAAATGCCTCTTATGAATGAGTCACCTTTCCCCAGAGCATTGCTGTAGAAGAATGAAAAAGAGACCTTTGGAGAAGGTTTGTTGAAATCCCAGCCAATCTACGTACCGGCTCTGTGATCTTGGGCAAACTACTTAACCACTTAGCCTCAGCTTGCTCACTGCAGATACTGGCTCACAGCACCTATTTGCAGAACCTTGTGAGGAGTGTATAAGATAGAGTGTGAAGACTGGATACATAGTAGGTGCTTAGAGACCTCTTTCCTTCCCTCCATGACCTCACTATTTACCAAAGGTAGACCTTTGGTTTATTAGGATATGTTAGGATATATTAACTACCCATCCTTCCCCAAGTAACTGTGGTTAAAATCAGATGAAGTCTTTCCTCTGTAACAACCGAGCATGGGCAATCTAGGCTGATATGATAGTGGGCACACAGTCTTCTTCTATCTTGTCCTGACATCCTCGACATGCGACTTCCATCCTGTAGTTTAAGATGCTGATTTCCAGCTAGCAGCAAGGAGAGAGGGGGCAATAGGAACAAGCCTTTCCCCTTTGAGGCCATGACCTGCAATTTTCACTCCCATTTCAATGGGCTGAATGTGGGGTGGAATGCAAACTCAGGAGCCCCACTTTTGGGGCTGCAGTCCCAGCTCTAGCACTTGCTTTCCCTGTGGTCTTGCTCTGTCACATAGTCTTTGCACCTCTGTTTCCTAACACTACCTGTGATTGTGTGGTCCCTGTCACATATAAGAGGGTAGGCTATTATTTTTATTTGTTTAGCCACTTGGCCATATCTACCTATGAGGGAGGCTGGGAAATGTCCTTTAGCAGGTGGCTGTGCGCCCAGCTAATACTCTGAAGCTCTGTTAGTAGAGGAAAGAGGGGAGAGGGGACATTTGGAGACAACTTGAGTCTCTGTTATGTAAGAGTTGCCAAAATAACAAAAAGGACTACAGATGAAAAGTAATTGAAATTTCTAATGTGGATCTAAAAACATAAACTCCTCGTGCGATGGAATGGCTATGATCCATTACAGAGATGGAAACAATATTAAACATAACAACGCTTGAGGCTCTGTGCCATGCTGCATCTCTGTCATCCGTGGTGGCCTGTTGACAGGTCCCATATTACTCTGGTTTTATGAAAAGTACCACTCCTTTTTACTCCATTCTCTTCTCAGATTTTGTGGAGGGCTTCGCCTCTGCCAGCCCCGGGCTAGGTGTCCACGGTGGACTCCATCTTCGTGGCACTGCCATCATTCTCTCACGTTTATGATATGTTTTGAGGATTCTGCAGTCAAGGCACCAGAATCCCCCACTCTGAAGAGCACAGATGCACTGCTCCTTCTCCAGCAGCCCCCACCTCTGAGCATGCCAGAGGTGGCTTGGTCACACATTCACCAGGCCAAGGGAGGGGAGGAGCCAGAGTGCAGTTTGTCATCCAGCAATACATTTGATGCTACTAGGACTTTAGCTTGTATGAAGGAGGCAGAACTATCCACGCTCAGAGCCCCTCCCTGGCTCAGGCCCCATGCCTGGACCAAAGGGACAGTTACTAACTTTTGAGCAAAGCAGATCTGACCACAGGCATTAAAAAACCTAAAAAGGTGATATTCAGTGTTGTAGAAGTGATAGAATTTCTAGAGCAAACCTACAGTTTACATTTTATTGGCCCGTGAGTCTTTGAGAATGTATCTCTTTGTACAAACCTGGTGTTTTTTGGTGCTTCTTGGACTCTAGGTAGCTAGGGTCTACCTTTACATTTCTCCGCTCCATCATCTCTCCTCAAATAGTTAGTCATCAATAAGCAAACTCTCCAATTGATTCTTTCTAAAGCAGAACCACTTAGTAAGCAAACATCCACTCCCTAGATTCTGTGCTTTTTAAAAACATGTATTTATTTGAGAGAGCATGCTTGTGCTGGAGCAGGAGGAGGGGCAGAGGGAGAGGGAGAGAATCTTGAGCCAACTCCCCACCTTTCACAGAGTCCCATGCAGGGCTCCATCTTATGACCCCGAGATCATGACTTGAGCTGAAATCAAGAGTGGGATGCTCAACTGACTGAGCCGCTCAGGCGTCCCAACCTAAATTCCTTGCTTAATGTGTCCCTCTCATAATCTTCTGGTGAGACACATGATGGGTATAATTGCTTTGCTTTTCATCTCTGCTGTCTAATTTTTTCAGTGCAATTCTGCCTTCACTTTGGAAGATTCCTGGCACTTCTTTGGGTGTAGTCAACTTTGAAAGGGAAGGTCTTTGCTCATCCAATATCTTGGGCAGAAGAATTTGCACATGGGTGCCTAATTAATGCTAATGTATAAAGGGCATTAGGACCTTCAAATTCACCTCTGTTTCAAATTGTTACAATTGCTTAGAATTTTTTCAGTCCTACAAATCAAACCTGTAGGTTTTGGCCTGTGGAATCTTTTTTTTTTAAAGATTTTATTTATTTGACAGATAGAGCTCACAATCAGACAGAGAGAGAGGAAGGGAAGCAGGCTCCCCGCGGAGCAGAGAGCCCCATGCAGGGCTCGACCCCAGGACCCTGGGATCATGACCTGAGCCGAAGGCAGAGGCCTTAACCCACCGAGCCACCCAGGTTCCCTGGCCCGTGGAATCTTGACAAGGTGTTATTAACAAGCACAAGATACTTGTAGCAGCTGCTGCCTTCCCATTTCCCACCATTCTTTGGAACTTCTAAGGCAGCTTCTCCGAATTCAGCGAATCTCTCTCTGAAACCAATGTCCATGTCTCCTGGGCCTCATCCTCAGGCACAGTTCACTGGTGGGTTTCCGTCTGCTCGTGATCCTTGCTGTCTGTTTCCTTGTTTGAATGTGATAAACAGGCCCCCGCGAGATGCATTGCAGGAAAGCTGGCCCTTCCTCCAAAAAACCTGTTATTTTCCACTCTGCAGTCTGGCATGGGGGTCAACTAGGCTGCCTTAGGGGAGAACATTAATGGATACCCACCCCTCCACCCACCCCTCCACCCCCCCTTACTGATTTTTGGTTTTGTGAAAATAGTGTATATATCATCGATTTAATTTTCTACTGGGTAATAAAAGAAATTGCTAAAAAAGTAAAGAATCTGCAGACCAAAAGAGCCTCAAGTATCTGATCTTGAGTTTATTCACCCCCTAAAAAGATTATATATGCATACACAAGCACACACGCACACACACACACACACAGCCCTGTACCTCTCCGTATCTCACATAGGAGTGGGTATAGTGTGACCTCCAGATGCATAAATGCTCACTGATGGCATTTCTCCATAGCTTCCACTTTGCCACATGCAGTTTGATAGATGCTTTTTGATCAAATGGAGAAGGAGCAGGAAGAACCCATTGTTCTCTATCCTGGAAGGCCTGGAGGACTCCCAACTACCTCTAGCCACCTCTCTCAGCAAACACACAAATCCAGTGCTTCCTGATGGGGGTTTGGGGGGAGTTGCATCTCTGCTTCTGGAATTTCCTTCTCTATCCCCTTATTCTTTGCTTAGCTAAATTTCAAGGGTCCTTACAAATAGCTAAAATGTGCGCTCTTGGAGGAAAATGTCTCTGGGCCCCAGTCTGACTTTGCTGCCCTCCTCCTGTGCTGGTTGTCCCCCAGGCCTATCCCTGGCCTGGTGGGGATCCCACCCTGCTTACTCCCTGGCTCCTGATTACATAGTCACTAAGGGAAGGGACAGTGTCTTACTGAACTATGTAATGCACTAGTGCATGGTGACTCATAGACAGTGGATGAATATTTCTTGAGCCCAAAACACAGTCAGAATCTTTGGGGAGCCCATCTTTCTCATTGAGATCAAAACCCCTAAGGTGTTTTTTGTTTTTTTTTTAATCAATAACTTCACAGAATTATTTAAGGAGTTGAGTCAGTGAATGACACAAAATAGGCCAATAATAAGTTAGTGACTATTTAGTTATTACTATTATCTTTCAGGAACCCCTACTTCTAAATAAGCTGAGTCTTAGCATCCTTTTACCTTCTCCCAATCTTAACCTTCTTTGGCTTCAGAAAACCCTTTTCTGCCCTGAGCACCATTCCTTTTATTTCACATTTCACTCACCATTCTCCTTGGAGTTCCCTCCAGCGACTCTGCTCTTAGAGTCACCCTCTCTACTTCAACTCTGAATGCCCCAGGCCTCTATAGGGCCTCCCAGAGGAAGCTGGGGGTCTGAATGGCAGGGAGAGGGAGAAGGGGCCCTTCTCTTGTTGCCTGAATCAGATGGGACCAGCGGATTATTCTCAGATATGTCTGTTTAGCCCACAGAGGTTGGCATATACAGTTTCAAAATAATGTACATTACCTGCCCATATTTAAAAATCAGGATTTCTGATGATACCAGGGCCCAAATTCTGATGGTAACAATTAGATGGAGCAGAAACCCAGCTGGCCCCTTCAGAACTCTTTTCTACCACAGACCCCCACAACTCCCTACTGTATCCTCCACAACTGAGTTTGAAAGTTGGGGAAATCATCTAAAAAATGATTTTAATGCATTCCCAGGTTCCCAAATGTTGCTTTATGGTGTGAGGAAAATGAAATCTTTCTGGTTCCTGTGTGTTTTCTGCACTAAAGCAGAAAAATGAAAGTACAACCCAGGAGTTCATGTATTTCAGAAAACATGGGAGTGAATACACTCCTTTGTACGACTGAAGAACTCTCTACAAAGTTAATATTTAAGCTCAACAGTGTCTGGTTTAGAAGAATACAATTCAAGAAGCCATTCTGAAACAAATCTAGCCTGATTCACTTATCTTACCTTATCTCCTAGCCCCAGGGGATTTAAAACCTCTGCCCAAACTGATAGACCCTTTTGGAACGCAAACAAACCTCAGACCCAGAGATTCATTGGCAAACGGATTTGGGCCCTACCTCCACTGGTTTTCTAAACTGAAGTCTGAAGACCAGACTGCTTGGTAGCTTCCGGACTGGAGTGGAAAGTACATTCTTACTTCTCAGCCAAGCTCCTGGTTTCCCTACAGGATGTGCTCAGAAGAGGAGTGGAGGCAGGAAGTTGTAGGGTGGATAAACCACAAAATCAAACGTGTTTGGAAAATGTGAACTACAGTTGGAATTAGAAAACTCTATTCTTGGGGCACCTGGGTGGCTCAGTGGGTTAAGCCTCTGCCTTCAGCTTAGGTCATGATCTCAGGGTCCTGGGATTGAGCCCTGCATGGGGCTCTCTGCTCAGCGGGGAGCTTGCTTTCCCTTCTCCCTCTCTGCCTGCCTCTCTCCCTACTTGTGATCTCTGTCTGTCAAATAAATAAATAAAATCTTAAAAAAAAACCCTTTATTCTTAATTAACCATAAATTAAAATTATTTTTAACTTAACTTTTCCTTTGAAACTATTTCAGACTAACAAAAAAAATGCAAAATAAATAAATGAATGAATAAAGATTTGCTGTAAACTTTCACCCAGAGTCCTCAAATGTTAACATTTTATACAACAAGAGTACCAGGATTAGAGCCATAGAATTAACATCGGTACAAATATGTTATCTAATATACAAAGTTTATTCAGATTTTACCAAAAGTCTTGCTAATATCCTTTTTCTGAACGAGGATCCAGTCTAGGATTTCCCATTGCATTTAACTGTCAGGTCTCCTTAGTTTCTAGTAATGTGGAACAGTTCCTTTGTGTTCCATTGTCTTTCATGACCTTGACATTTAATTTAATTAAAAAAATTTTTTGACATTTAATTTTAAAATGTCCCTCAATTTTGTTCTGTCTGTTCTTTCCTCATGATTAAATTTGGGTTATTCATTTTGGTAAGAGTATCACAAAACTGATGCATTCTTCTCAATGCATTATATCAGGATGTTCATGCTTTCTGGGGTACCTTTGATGTCTGGTGGTGTCCCACAGGTTTCTCCACTGCATGGTTACTTATGAATTACAATGGGAAAATAGTATCTTTTGGAGAATTTATGAAAACATAGTGTATACCCAAAGCAACCTAGATTCAATGCAATCCTTATCAAATACATAAGACACTTTTCATAGAACTAGAACAAATACTACTAAAATAGGGGCACCTGGATAACTCAGTGGGTTAAAGCCTCTGCCGTCAGCTCAGGTCATGATCCCAGGGTCCTGGGATCGAGCCCTGCATCAGGCTCTCTGCTCAGTAGGGAGCCTGCTTCCCCCTCTATCTCTGCCTGCCTCTCTGCCTACTTGTGATCTCTGTCTGTCAAATAAGTAAATAAAATCTTAAAAAAAAAATCCTAAAATATGCAGGGAATCACAAAAGACCCCAAAGAGCCAAAGCAATCTTGAGAAAGAAGAATAAAGCTGAGGGTATCACAATCCTGGATGTCAAGACATACCATATAAGCTGTAGTCATCAGAACAGTATGGTCCTGGCACAAAAAGAGACACAAAGATCAACAAAACAGGATGAAGAGCCCAGAAATTAACTTATACTTATATGGTCAATTAATCTACAACAAAGGGAGACAAGAGTATACTCTGGGGAAAAGACAGATTTTTTTCAATAAATGGTATTGGTTAAACTGGACAGCTACTTGCAAAAGAATAAAGCTGGACCACTTTCTAAAACCATTCACAAAAATAAACTCAAATGGAATAAAGTTCTAAATGTGAGACCTGAAACCATAAACTCCTGAAAGACGGTAATCTCCTGGGCATCAGCCTTAGCAACATAGTTATAGATATGTGTCCTCAGACAAGGGAAACAAAAGCAAAAGTAAACTATTGAGATTACAACAAAATAAAGGCTTCTGTGCAGTGAAGGAAATCATCAACAAAACAGAAAGGCAATTTACTGAATGCAAAAAGATATTTGCAAATAATGTATCTGATAAGGGATTAATATCCAAAATATATATTTAAAAAAACTTCTACAACACATATACACCCTAAATAATTTGGTTCAAAAATGGACAGAAAATCTGAACAGACATTTTTCCAAAGAAGACATAGAGATGGCCAACAGACACACAATAAAATATCCAGTATCACTAAATCATCAGGGATATGCAAATAAGGACCTCAAAGAAATATTATCTCACATGAGTCAGAGTGGCTATGATCAAAAAGACAATAAAGGGGCATCTGGGTGGCTTAGCTGGTTAAGCATCTGATTCTTGGTTTTAGCTCAGGTCATGATCTCGGGCCATGTGTCAGGCCCCATGTCAGGTTCTGCCCTGGGCATAGAGTCTGCTTGAGATTCTTTTCCCCTCCGCCTCCTCCTGCCCCATTATGTACTCTCTCTAAAATAAAATTTTTTAAAATCTTAAAAAAAAAAAAAAAGACAAGAAACAACTAGTGTTGGTGAGGATGTGGAGAAAAGAGAACCCTCACACACTGTTGGTGAGAATGTAAATTGGTGCAGCTGCTGTGGAACCAGTATGGAGGTTCCTCAAAAAATTAAAAATAGAGTTATCATATGATCCAATAATTCAACTACTGGGTAATTATACAAAGAAAACAAAAACACTAATTGAAGATATAGTGTTTATTGCAGCATTATTTATGATAGCCAAGACATGGAAGCAGGCCGTATGTCCATAGATAGATGAATAGATATGGACAGAATATTGCTTAGCCATAAAAAAGAACAAAAGTTTGCTATTTGCCATATGACGAACTTAGAAGGAATTATGCTAAGCAAAATTCAGACAGAGAAAGACACATACCATATGGTTTCACTTATATGGGGAATCTAAAAAACAAAAGAACAAACAAAAAGAAAGACTCTTAAATACAGAGAACACCCTGGTGGTTGCCAGAGCGAGATGGGTGGGACGATGGGCAAAATAAGTAAAGGGGATTAAGAGGCCCAGACTTCTAGTTATAAAGAGGTCACGAAAATGAAAAGTACAGCGTAGGGAACATAGTTAATAATACTGTGAGAATGTTGTGCAATGACAGATGGTGACTACACTTACCATGATGAGCACGCAGTAATGGACAGAAGTGTCAAATCACTATGTGGTACACTTGAAACTAATATAGAATGGTTTATCAGCTGTACTTCAATAGTAATAAAAAACAGAAAATGACTTTATAAATGAGAATGCCCTTGCTCCTCTCTGAGACAGCAGGTAGAAATCACAAGGTGTCCACTTATTAAATCATTGATGAGCCTTGGGTCCTCACGGAATGGCCTGGGCTCCACAGACCCTTGGAAGTGTAGGTCTCCAAACACGCTTGTTAGGTGATACAGTCCTGTGGAAACTGTATCTCAGACTCTGTATATGCCCTCTACCGTGTTACACTTCACATATCTCCCTCATTCCATGCAAAGAGATCCCCTTAGATTCTTCTGTATCTATGTGCACATGCTGGCTCATCCTGGCACTGTGCTGTCACTTGGGCTGTTCCTGCAGGCTCCTTCTCCTCCATTTTTATCAGTTATATGCTTCCCACAAGTCCCCACTCACAGCTTTGCTCTGCATGAAGTCTTTTATGGGAGGGTAGGGCTTATCTTTTCTTTCCTTGTTATTTTTCTGCACTTAATGAATAAAGTTGGGTTTCAATATTCATTTAGTACCTCCTATGGCAGGAGGGAGCCAACAAAAGGTTCATTCATAGACCCTCAAGACGTAGAAAAGAGAAATGTACACAATTAATGAATTCTGTGGCAAAGAAGAAAAGAAGATTTATGGATCTCCAGAGGAAATCACAGAAAAGGAGGTATTTGAACTGGATTTTGAAGGATGCAGATTTGAGTTGGGGGTAAAGGTCGGAAGCTTTCTAGGCTGAGAGTCAAGCTGGTTTTAAAGTGGTCTCACCTACAGAGACATAAGAAAATGTATCTGGGGCTAGAAAGGAAAGCATTCTAGACTGGTTGGGAAGAGACAGGTTGAGACACCCTATAGAGGTCCTTACAATGTGCACAGAGGGACGTGAACCCAGTTTTGAGCCTGGGATTTCAGGCAGGAAGAAGGAGGGCAGTTTGGATAATGGTATTATTACAGGAAGGAATACCGATCAGGATGGCTCCAGGCAGAAGAGGAGCACTTGAACCTAAGAAGAGCACCTTACGCAGCATTTGGAAAGGGGTAGCCATTTTGTCAGCATCTGTTGTACAATTGCTTCTTTGCAAATCTGGAAACTAAAAGGCTAAAAACTAATAGTGTCTGCTAAAGTTTGCAGAAAATTTATTTTATGGAAAACCTGACCCAAACTGATATGATGCTATCTATGGTTTTCATTTATCCTACTTCATGGATTAAAAGATGGTCAACATTCTTTTTTGCTTCTATTCCCCGCCCCCATGCAGATCCAGTCTGCTCTTGTCATTGGCCTTAACTGGTAGAATGTGCTGGAAATGATTCTGTGTAGCTCTCAAGGCTGAGCCTTAAGACATCAGCTTCAGGGGCTCCTGGGTAGCTCAGTGGGTTAAGCCTCTGCCTTCAGCTCAGGTCATGATCCTGGGGTCCTGGGATCAAGTCCTGTATCAGGTTCTCTGCTTGGCTGGGAGACTGCTTCCTCCTCTCTCTCTCTCTGCCTGCCTCTCTGCCTACTTGTGATCTTTCTCTGTCAAATAAATCAATAAAATCTTAAAAAAAAAAAAAAAAAGACATCAACAGCTTCAGCTTTTGGCCTTCTTAGAATGTCCTAGAGGACAGTCGTCGTGTAGAAGTCCAGCTACTCTAAGCCCAGCATACTGTGAGGACACCCAGTTTTCATGAAGAGAAAGACTACACAGAGGAGCACTGAAGTGCCATAATGGAAGCCAACAGAACGTCAGTGAAGCCTCTTCGGACTCTCAGGCCTGTCCAGCCGCAGCTGAAAGCTGCTGCATGAATGACTCCAAGCAACACCACATGGAGCAGAAGAAACTGTCAGCGGAACCCTGCCCAAATTCCTGACCCACAGATTCAGGAGCAAATAAGATGGTTATTTTACACCACTCACGTTTGGGGAGTGTTTATTACATTGCCATAGATAACCCAAACACACACTTATGTCATATATACATATATTTTATTGCAGAACATGACTGCGTTGGACAAAAGTGCCACTCTAGACCTCATTGAGGGTGTTATGTAGTATATATGGTCTGTGTATATTTTACCTTTTTTTTTTTTAAAGATTTTATTTATTTATTTGACAGAGAGAAATTACAAGTACACTGAGAGGCAGGCAGAGAGAGAGAGAGAAGGAAGCAGGCTCCCCGCTGAGCAGAGAGCCCGACGCGGGACTCGATCCCAGGACCCTGAGATCATGACCTGAGCCGAAGGCAGCGGCCTAACCCACTGAGCCACCCAGGTGCCCTATATTTTACCTTTTTAAATTAAAAAAAAAAAAATCTGAATTTTGAAATACACGTGGGCCCAAGGGTTTTGTTTTTGTTTTTTGAGAAGAATTGTTCTTTGTATTACAAAAATAGAGTTGTCTAGACTTCCTTCCTGTCTTCCTGCATTCCCTAAATGTCATGCATGATGCCATAGTTTTTCCCAGCCACTTCGTATGTGCACCCCTGAACTCCCCAGCTGCACGGCCAGGTTCTTTAAAGCAGAAGTTCTCAAACCTAAGTGTATATGGAGCCCCTTGGAGGGCCTGTTCAAACACAGCTTCCTGGGCTGTCCTCAAGAGTTTCTGCCTCAGTGGATCTAGGGTGGGGCTCGAGAACTTGTATTTCTGACAGATTCCTAGGGTGAGAGAACCATTGCTCTAGGGAAGAGTGTCATTATTTCAATTTTTGTTGTATTTACCTACGAGCGCAAGGGGCTTAGTAAATGCTCATGGATGGAATTTCTCCAAATCCTCATCTTTATAATGCTGTTGAAGCCTTAACTTTTACTCCCTGAGGTGATCCTGACTAGACCCTAGACTTACAAAGAATCGAACTCCCCGTTTTATTAGATACAGTTTTGCCTTCTCACCTGACAGGACATGGTGAATAAAAGGTCCCTTCTGACCTCTTTTTTGATCTGTCTTGCAGCTGATCAGAGGGAAGGCCTTTCCAGTGACCTGGAAGCAGCCCTTTGTGACTAAATTACTATTCCTTTCCTTTTGGTGGTTTCCCAATAAAACTCGTTTCTTGCCAGCCTTTTACAAAAGAGAGGGAGGGACCACCCAGAAGATCCCCTTTCTGGCAAGAGGACCAGTCTCTCAGAGCCTGCATTTTACAGGTGGCCCCACTGAGGCCGAAAGGGGTGGAGCCATTGGCTCGTGGTCACACAGGTGAAAAATGGAAGTTCCCTGTTGGAGCTCAGGTCTAACTTGACCCTGTAACAAGCTGTCTCACTCACCGGCACCCTCATCCCCTCCCCCATCCCAGGAAAGCATAGCCCGTTGGTCATAAACTTCGCTTTGCATAATCCACACCTTTCGAGCTTTCCTTCCGAGTACCACGGGATGGTCGCACTGATTCATCTCGACCAGTGACGCCGAATCACTCCCCCGTCCCGTCTCCCGGCCAGGCGCCGTCACTCAGACTCCACGAATCCCAGATAGAGCCAGTGCGAGCGCCTGTAAGAGTCTCGCCCTCGAAGCCCAGCGATTAAGTCGGTTCCTCAAATTGTTCCCAACCGGAGGGGCAGGAAACAACGCCCGCCCTCGGTGGCGGCCGCAGAGGGAGGGGGAGAAGCTCTGGCCGGCTCCTGGGCAGTCCTGGCGGCCTCCCATCGATCTCCGGTCTAAGGTCCGGCCGGGTCAGAGTTCCGGCCGTTCTTTCTCCCATTCGAGTCACACCCCCACCCCCGACCCCGGGACCCCCGGACCCCCGGCCTCTGTTATCGCGGAGCGGGCGGACTCCTGGGGCCGCGGAGCCCCCAGAGTTCGCGCTTTCCCGGGGGCCCCGCAGCCTTGGCCCAGCCGCCAGGTGGAAGGAGACAGGTCAGCGGAGCCGCCCGCGCGAGAAGGCGGGGCCTGGCGGAGGCTGCGCAGGCGGGCTGCGGCAGGCGCCCGGGACCCTCGCGCCCCCTCCTCCGCGCTGCCCGCCGGGCAGCCAGCCCCGCGACTCCCACCGCCAACCAGCGCCCTCTCTGCCGCACGGCCCCCGGCAACAGGTGAAGAGGCCGCCGGCCCGCGGCGCCTCCCCGGGGCGGTCCTTCTCCCGCCCGCCTCGCGCCCGCCCCTCTCCACGCCCCCTCCCCTCCTCCCGGCCTCAGCCGCCTAGCTCGGCCGCCCGGCGGTCTCCCCTCGCGCGGTCTCCTCCTCCTCCTGGGCCCCAGCGCATCCAAGAGCCCCGCGCGGAGGAGCGGGGGGCGCCGCGCACTCGTACGACACGCGCCGCGGCGGGACCGGCCCCGGGGGGCG
The DNA here is from genome assembly GCF_022355385.1 of Mustela nigripes. Lineage (NCBI taxonomy): Eukaryota > Metazoa > Chordata > Mammalia > Carnivora > Mustelidae > Mustela > Mustela nigripes. The sequence goes on along the minus strand of NC_081558.1, from coordinate 71,768,837 downwards.
CCCCCGGCGCGCCTCCCTCCCCGAGCCCGCCGCGCTCCCCTCCCCCCCGCCGGTGTCCCCAGGACTCCGGGCCGCGCGTCCAGCCCCAGACGCGCGGGGGGTCCCCGAGGAGGGGCCAGCCCGGCCTTGGCGCGGCGATGGAGGAGCCGCAGCGCGCGCGCTCGCATACCGTCACCACCACTGCCAGCTCCTTCGCCGAGAACTTCTCCACGAGCAGTAGCAGCTTCGCCTACGACCGGGAGTTCCTCCGCACTCTGCCCGGGCTCCTCATCGTGGCGGAGATCGTGAGTGCCGGGCGCGCGGGGGGGCGGGGAGGCGCTGGTGGACCCGGGCGTTGTGCCTCCGCAGATCCGCTTCCAGGGAACCCTTTTGGCTCCGTCTCGCCTCCTTCCCAGAGTGCAAAACTCAGAGACCGCGTCTCCGAGCGAGGTCCGATCACCTGGCGCTCTCTTCGGAAAGAGGGTCCTGACCCTCACCCAGGGTGTCTACTCGGGCAGAGACCCGACTCGTTGGGCCCTCTCGGTGGTCCTGGCGTCCCTTGGGAGCGGAATGCTTGGGGGGCGTTGAGTTTGTGTTAATGAGTGTCACGGACACCTGATGCCTCCCTTGCCTGACCTCCACGTGGATGGCCTCCTCCCTAAAAGCAAAGCTTTCTAAAACTCGGAGCGGAGGAGACTTTTTTCTTTGCTGATTGATCTCCGTGGCACTAAAATTGAGGTGAATGAAGAAACTTTTACTGAGTAAAATCTGAGGAGCTCAGCCCCGTTGAGGACTGGAAGGCTTCCTGCCTGGTGCAGTGCACATCCTGGTTGAGGCTCAGAACATTCCTGGACAGGAGGCCTGGCTTGTGCCTTCTCCTCTTCACAGCACATGGAGGCTGAGAGATCAAGCGATTTCTTCTGAAGTCCCAGCCAGTCCTTGTCTGGAGCCCTGTTCACAGGGCTAGTAGTGGGTACTGTTTATTGTCCTCATGGGACATGAGGGTTCCATGAGGGTCCATGGGCTGGGGCTGGGGTTCCCTCAAGACCTTTAGATGCCTTTGTGCCCTCCTGTAATCCACACAACAGCCCTACCCTGTGAAGGTGTCTTCAATTAATTCCACTTTCCATGGGAAGAAACTGAGGTGTAGAGAGGGGAAGTCAGTCCCACCTGGGGGTGGTGGGTCAGCCTGACTCTAGGCCCCTGCTCTTCACTGCAGAGGGGTGATACTGATATTTTGGCTGTCTAACCAGTCCCCTCTCCATCATATGTCACACACATTCATTTACACATTGGTGGAGTTGAAATCTAGCTTTTATGGGGTAAGAGAATGTGGGCTGTGGTGGTAAAGACATGGCAGAAGACGCAGATGCTTTCTCTGAGAAGCCCCCAACAAAACCTGTGTACATCAAGCAGTTTCCCTGCTACTGGGAAGTCTCAGACCCCACTCCAGATCTAGGGAATGGATTTCCTAGCACCTAAAGTTTGAGAAAGGTTAGCTCAGCCCAGCCCAGCGCCCCCCCCCGCCCCCCCGCAGCTGGTTCCCCCAGCTGGTACTGAGAGGACTTCAGAAGAACCAATAAAAAAGATTACGGTATTGGACTCACCTTGCAGGGCCTGGCTTATAGGAATTCAACAAATATTTGCTGTGTGAATGAAGTAGTTGGCAGGCTCCCCTGCTCCAGCAAAACAAACAAGCTGAAGTCAGAGATGGTGGCTGCTTCTCCTGTTCCATGCTTTTTCAGAAAATAGAAAAGTGAAGGACAAAATGTAAATGGCCCACAATCCTATCCCTAGAAATAACCATGAGTCATTGATATTTTGGCATATTATCTTTTTAGATTTCAATAATTTTTTTTAAGGTGGAAAAATAGGTGAGAAAAATTACTCATATCACTATAATAGTTCAATTTTTATTTTTTTTAATTTTTATTTATTTTTTAAAAAGATTTTAAAAAATTTGTTTGACAGAGACAGACACAGCAAAAGAGGGAACACAAGCAGGGGGAGTAAGAGATGGGGAAGCAGACTTCCCATGGAGCAAGGAACCCGATGTGTGGCCCCATCCCAGGACTGTGGGATCATGACCCCGAGCAGAAGGCAGACGCCTCACGACTGAGCGACTCAGGCACCCCTAGTTTTTATTTTTGGCTATATATACACGTTTATCAGTCTTACAGGCAGAATTTTAAGTTTGCCCCACCGTCTCCTCACTTTCAAATCTCTTAGAGCCATTAATGTTTATAATCTGTTCCTTGATTTTTTTTTTTTTTTTCCCAGTTGTAGGTGTTATCCACTGGCTTCCCCCTGTGAGAGATAAGGCTTTAGCCCTCTCAGACCACCTTTTACCCATCACATCCCACCCCTTGTTATACATATATTCCCTCCTGTCTCTCACAGTATTTTAGGTTAGACTAAGGACCAGAATTGACCTTACGACACCATAAATGCTGTTCACAGTTGAGCGAGAGTGGTCTGTGAGGACTTTTCCTTTCCAGCCCAATTTATTTCCCTGGAATTAGTAATTTTCTTTTTCCATTTCTTCATTCTCTAGCTGTTTAGCACTAATTTTACCTTAATTGTCAAAATCTCCCATCAGGCAAGTGAGAGACATCTGGGAATCTGTCAAAATCATCTCACGACCGACCCTTTCTGGGAGCCTCAGCCCTGCTCCCACCAGGCCTCTCACCTTGGCACAGGTGACAGACAGCATGGGGTCTCCTACAGCAAGACTCTGGAGATTCTTTTTCTCCCCTTCTCTTCTGGGTTGGGTCTCCTGCTTCTCCTGACCAGTATTCCTCTCTGTTTTGCCTTACAAAAACCTTTTTATTATTACTATTGTAGTTTACTGTGGGGGAACCGTACAGACTTTAGTCGTTTCCTGAGAAGGGATATATGTGTGAATAGAGATTTACATCTTTCAGAATATCTTGATTTAACTCTTATACATAATTAATAGTTTGTCTAGGTAAAGAATGTTAGATTGGAAATTGTTTTCCTTCAGCATTTTGAAAGTAGTCCTCCACTCTCTTTGAGCTGTTCTGTTTTTTGTTTTCATAAATTTTAATTCTTCATCCTTTTTTTTCTTTACCTTCTGGATCTTTTCCCCAAAAAATCTTTCAGTTCATCCTAATGTACCTTCTTCTGAGTCCATTTTTCTTCCATTATACAGGGGACCTCATGTCTTCTCTGTCAGGAAAGCTCATGTATGTGTAAGGAGATTTTTTTAAAGTGATTTTTACCTTTCTGTTTTTTTTTTTTCTTCTGAAACTCCATTTATCCCTTATTTTTGTTTATTCATGTATTTTCTTAGAATTTTACTCATGGGTTTGTGACATGCTGTGTTCACTTACCATGCCCTAAGCATTTCTCAGGATCTCGAATCTCTCAATGATTATAGTTTTCTGTTGTAAGGAAGTACCGTATTTGATTTCCTCCGTTTTCATGTTTCGGGGTGACTGAGTGGTTCATTTGGTTGAATGTCTGCCCCTTGATTTTGGCTCTGGTCATGATCTCAGGGTTGTGGGATCAAGCCTGCACTGGGCTCTGTGCTGGGTGTGGAGTCAGCTTGGAATTCTTTCTCTCTCCCTCACTGCCCTACTCCCCACCTGCTTCACATGCCCACATGCTCCCTCTCTCTCAAAAGAAAAAGAAATAAAAGTTAAAAAAAAAATTAACATGTTTCTAGGTTTTACTGGTATAGCCAGCGCTACAGCAACTTCCCTTCTTTGTCTCTCTTTCCACATTGATGCAGTGATTTTCTCAAGAGAAAGTTCTTTAAAGTGCAGTTGTGTGTCAAAGAGTGCACAAAATTAAAGGTTTGTTACATATTCTGAAATTATCTTTCCACAAAATTCTGCTGGCTTAAATTATTATCAGTAGTGTGAACCTATCAAACTAAAAATATTTTTTTTTTAAGTTAGGAGAATTTCTAAAATAAAAATCTGAAAAATCATCTTAAATGATATATGCTTTATTGATCTAAGATATTTCTGGTTCGTGTTTTAATGTCTAAATCAGGATGTGGCTTATTGTCGATGGTTTCTTAGAGGTAAAGCAATATGGTACCACTGAGTCTTTATGGGGAGGGGGTTGTGAGGGGAGCAGGTTTCCAACTATTGCTTTCCCCACCCTGGCATTCAGATAGACCTGTCCCGAGAAGGATGTTATTTTCTGCCTCGAAAAATAAACACCAAATACCGGGACAAAGAATTGCTAAGACTTTGACTTCCTGCTTGAATCTGGGAGAAATGAAGTAGTAGAGAACAAAACAAAATGTTTTCCCAAATCTGTTGTCAAATTCGCTAGCCCTGGCTTTCCCACAGGAGCAAGTGGTTGTAGCTAACCTACTCAAACACTGGGCTGTGCCAGTGTAACATTGTGTTGAAACCAAATTGTAGTCATTTCCTTCCGTTTAAAGTTTTATAACAAGCTAGAAGCAATCCAGTACCTGACCCGTGACTTGTAGGATGCTGTGATCTTATAATAATTACGAGTACTTGAAGAATTAAAGTGGTTTGTCAGAAGCTGAGCTAATTGCACCCTTCCTGTTATTGGTGACTTCAAAATTAATTACAGCATCCGGGTAATAATGTCAGGTCACCTTTCGTATGCTTACTGTCATAAGCAGACTTGGGTGGGGAGGGATGAGTAGAATTTACCGAGAGCTGGAATGTAAATCATATTATCCTGTTGAATTCTTTAAAAAAGAAAAACTCAGTGACCATAGTTTCCAGTTCACAAAACAATACCTAGTCTTTGTAGAAAAATATAGAAAAATGCAGTTAAGAAACCCCCCCTGTAATTCTAGCTCCCATGGTGGTTGCTAATGGGCATGGTACTAGGAGGGGATAGGATTTAAAATTGAAAAAAAAAATTGGTTATTGTAATATTGAAGCGTCTACTGGTGTTTTGTGCCCTGGGGGTCAGGGTCACTAAATGTCCTGAAGTGCATGAGACAGTCCCCAACAACGAATTGCTTTACCATTTGCCAACAGCACCACTGTTAAAGAACGCTGAGTGAATCACTATTTAGCACTTGGAAAAAACCACTCCAGAATTGTTCAAGTGGTTATGTATCATTTATCTGTATTTTTTTTTTTTTGGATGCAGTCACTTACAAACTATTCTTTCGTTTACTGCTATGGCCATCTGCGCTGGATATCTCCCATTTGTCCTCCAGACCCACTCCACACCCTTCCCCACTCTGTCCTCCACCCTGAAGGCTGACTTGCTTGGACAGTCTCAAGGAGCTCCCCTCTGATGTTTCACTGGATTCATCCAGAAGTGATGACCGCAGGAGGCTGGCGGTGAGAGGAGAGCAGGTTCTGGGTTTTCAGTCCCTGGGATTCCTGCCTGCTGACTCTGAGCAGGTTGACTCTCTTGGTGGAAGGAAGGCTGTCTGGCAACGCTCCGCACCCAGCTGTTTTCCCTGGCTCTCAGAGCCAGCCGTTTGCTCCCAGCTGCTCTCCATGCCAGGCCCTGCACTATCACTGTGGTTTCCCTGCACCCTGCTTTATAAATAACACCTTTATTAAACTCATCTGGGATTACCCAATCTGAAAGTGCCGGGTGTCCTGCTGAGTCCTGATAAATCACCTTTCCTCATTAATTAATTTCTTATGACATTCTTAATGGCCACATAGTATTCCATAAATATTCAGGCTCCTACTCTTCAGGTTATGTTTCTTTCCTTTAAAAATGTAACAAGCTTCCTTTATGCTGATTCTTTCTGGTGGTTCTTTAATGTTTACTAAGAGTGAGTACTTAGAAGTGAATAAAAGGTCATTGAATTTTCTTTGAAGTCAATTTTGAGGTATCCAGTAAAACTCACCCTTTTTAGTGTAGAGTTCTGTGAGTTTTAGCATGTGCATTCCTAAAATGCAGCTATATGGAGATATTCAGATCCTGAAATTGACCTTTTTAACATGTACAATTTGAGATTTTTAGGATACTCACAGAGCTGTACCACTAGTTTAGAACTTATTTGTCACCTCAGAAAGAAACCCCATACCTCTTAACAGTTACTTCTATTCTCCCCTCCTTTCAGCCCTTGGTAACCACTAGTCTACTTTCTGTCTCTCTAATTTGTCTATTCTGGACATCTCAAAAAATGGCCCTATAATATGTGGCTCTTTCTGTCTTGTTTCTTTTACTTAGCCTAATGCTTTCAGTGGCCATCCATGCTGTAGTACATATCAAAACTCAGTTCCTTTTTTGCCAAAGAATATTCCGTTATGTATTTAATTTTGTGTATTCATCAAGTGATGTACATTTGGGTTGTTTCCACATTTTGGCTATTATGAATAATGCTGCTATGAACCTTCATGAACAAAGTATTTTTATGGACATATGTTTTCATTTGGGCAGTTACCCAGGAATGGAATGGCTGAGTCACAGGGTAAGTCTTTGTTTAAGAGTTTGAAGTACTGCTAGACTTTTCAAAGTGCCTGCACTGCCCTGCAATCCAGCCAGCAATCCGAGTTCCAATTTCTCTGTATTTTCGCTAAGATTGTTTATTTTCTCTCTTTTTGATTCTGGGTATCCTACAGGGTTTGAAGTGGTATCTCATTGTGGTTTGGGTTTGTATTTCTCTAACAACTAGTGATGTTGAGCAGCTCTTCATGTATTTATTGGTCATTTGTCTATCTTCTTTGGGGAAATGTGTATTCAAATCCCTTATCGTTTAAAAAAATTATTGTTGAGTTGGAAGATCTCTTTACATATTCTGGATACAAGTCTTTTATCAGATATATGACTTGCAAATAATTTTCTTCCATTCTGTGAGTTGTCTTTTCACTTTATGCAATGGCGTCCTTTGAAGTGTGAAGATTCTTAATTCAGTAAAATGCAATTTATGTATGTATTTTCTTTCATGGCATATGCTTTTGATATCATATATGAGAAGACTTTCTTAATCTGAAGTCATGAAGATTTACGTTTATGTATTCTCCTTAAAGTTGTATAGTTTTGTCTTATCTTTGAGTCTGTGATGCATTTTGAGTTACTTTTATACAGTATGATATAGGGGTCTAAGTTGATTCTTTTCCATATGGATATCTAGTTGTCCCAGCACCATTTGTTTTTTTTTTTTTTTTTTTTTTTAAGTTTTTTTTTTTTTTTAGAGGGGGGGCGAGCGAGAGCGAGCACAGGCAGACACAGTGGAAGGCAGAGTCAGAGGGAGAAGCAGGCTCCCTGCGGAGCAAGGAGCCTGATGTGGGACTCGATCCCAGGACGCTGGGATCATGACCTGAGCCAAAGGCAGCTGCTTAACCAACTGAGCCACCCAGGCGTCCCCCCAGCACCATTTGTTGAAAAGACTTTTTCTCACATTGAATTGTGTTGACACCCTTTTCAAAAATCTAATGTAGTATTATAAGAGCTTATTTCTGGATTCTCAGTTCTAGTACATTGATCTCTGTGTTCTTAATGCCAGTACCACACTGTACTGATTATTGTAGCTTTGTAGAAAGTTTTGAAGTCTGAAGTTGTGAGTGTGCCAAATTTGTTTTTCTTTTTTCAAAATTGTTTTTTGGCTATCCTGGGTCCTTTGCATTTCCTTATAGATTTTTAGTATCAGTTTGTCAGTTTCTATAGAAAGGGGCAGCTGAAATTTCAATATGGATTATGTTGAATCTGTAGGTCAATTTGGGGAGTATTGCCATCTTTAACAAAATTAAATTTTCCAGTTCATAAACATGGGATGGCTTTCCATTTCATTAGGTTTTCTCTAATTTCTTTCAACATGTTTTATAGTTTTCAGCACACAGGTCTTATTTTTCTTTTGTTAAATTTATTCCTAAAGTATTTTCTATCTGATGCTCTTGCAAACGGAATTATTTTCTTAATTTCATTTTCAGACTCTTCATTGTTAGATCATAGAAATCCAATTGAGTTTTGTATCTTTGATCTTGTATCCTGCAATTTTGATGACCTCATATATTGATTCTAATAGTTTTTTTTTTTCGTGGTTTGGCATATGTGTTTTTAAGACTTTTGATTTTGCTGCCAAGTTTTACAGAGTTTATACCAATTTACATTTCCTCTAGTGGTATTTCAGTGTGTAACAGGGTTTGTTTCTACAAATACTCAAACTTTGTTTTAATATTTGCCAGCTCTGTTAGAGTGGGAGATACTCAAAATAAAAAAAACTAGTTTAGCATAGACAACACTAGTCAGAAAGAACATCAGCTAATATTTAGGGGAACCCTGGACATGTGAAAAAGAACAAATTGTTTTTATTTGCATTTCTCTGATTATTAAAGTTGAATATTTTAAATATGCTCATTAGCCATTTATTTCTTCTCTTGATAACTAGTAATTTTTTCCTCTTCATTTAAAACATGGGCTCTTTCTTTCTTTAAGAAAATGTTTAAAAGATATAAAAGAGAGAGAGAAAGCTTAAATGAAAATTACCTCCCAGGAGAGAGATAAGATTGGTATGGGGAATGTGTTTGAATGGGTTGTTTGCTTTGTAGCTGCTTATCTTTTTATAGGTTTACATTTTTCTATAACAAGGATATATTTATGAGTTAATGGAATTAAAGAAGCCTACAGCAAGGTAATAAGTGCTCACTGTAAAGGTAAATTTCATATCATTTATATATAGAATGAAAACTGAAAGTCTCTGCTAACATACGTCCTTCATTCCATCCCTCATCTACCCGTCTGCTTTGATGTGCTTACCGTTCACATTTATCCCAGACCTTTTTCTGTGTACATGTGAACATACAGTATGCTGCACATACATGAATGAGTATATTACATACATTCTGCAACTGCTTCATCATTTAATAATATCTTAATATTTTTCTATGTTCTTCTTTGTTGATTTATAAGTTTCCTATATACTAAGGGTTATTAATTTTCCTCTGTCACTTGTTAATAGCATCAATCATGCCATTTTCACTAAAATAATTTTCTGATTTGCACCGTCTAAACTGTTATCTTTGAAGCACCTGGCTGGCTCATTTGGTTAAGTGTTGGACTCTTGATTTCTGCTCAGGTCATGATCTCAGGGTCGTGAGAGCACGCTCTGCACTGGGCTTATTGCTCAGGGCGGAGTCTGCTTGAGTTCTCTCCCTCTCTCTCAGCCCCTCCCTCTGCTTGCATGTTCTCTAAATAAATAAATAAATAGAATCTTTAAGCCTGTTATCTTTATTTAGCCTTCTAGGGTTTGCTTTGCTTAAACATGGCTTCCCTACCCCCAGGATTATGCAGATATTTGAAGGAAATATAGGATAATTTTTTTTAGTGTTAAAAGTATTTACTGTCTTAAGCCATAAGTTCCTTTTGTATGTGTAAGAATGTGATTTCAGGGCGCCTGGGTGGCTCAGTGGGTTAAGCCGCTGCCTTCGGCTCAGGTCATGATCTCAGGGTCCTGGGATCCAGTCCCGTAATGGGCTCTCTGCTCAGCAGGGAGCCTGCTTCCCTCTCTCTCTCTCTTTCTGTCTCTGCCTGCCTCTCCATCTGCTTGTGATATCTCTCTGTCAAATAAATAAATAACTCTTAAAAAAAAAAAAAAAAAGAATGTGATTTCACTTTTTTCCTCAAATGGATATGTAGTTGTCTCACCATTAATCATATCATATCCCCATATATGTGTAACTATTTCTTGACCCTAATCTGTTCTATTCCTGAGTTAGCTTTATAACCTTTTAATTACTGTAGCTTCATCGTGAATTTTAATATTCAGGAGAGTAAGTCTTACAGACTTGTATTTCTTTGCTGTTCTTGTATATTTACACTAAGTGATTTTCAGAATCAGTGTTCCTTAAACCCCTTTACAACTTTGATTGAGTTGTATTAAATTTATAAATTAACTTGATAATTCAATAATGTATAAATTAATATAATTAATATAATAAATTGATATATTGAATCTTACAATCTAGGGATATTGTACCCTTCTATTTATTTGGGTCAGTTTATGCTCTTGAAGTCCTAAGTTTTTTCCAGATGAATCTAATATTTTTTTTAAGATTTTATTTATTTATTCAAGAGATAGAGTGATCAAAGGAAAGCATGAGTTGGGGGAAGGGCAGAAGGAGAGGGACAAACAGATTCCCCACTGAGCAGGGAGACCAACACTCGGGACTCAATCCCAGGACCTTGGGATCATGACCTCAGTGGAAGGCAGACACCTAATCAACTGAGAGACGCAGGCACCCTTTATGTATTTCTTACTAGAATTAGGAATTCTCAATTTTGATAAGGGATATTTATAAAAATTAATGGGATTTATCAATTTCTAATTATTTGTGGTTTATAAGGAAGCTATTATTTTTCTTATTTCTATCTTGTGTTTAGCTATCATATTTACATTACTAGTTTTAACAGTTTTATTTCTTTTATAAGTAAATTATAGTACTGTCTGTGAATGAGGATTGTTTTCTATTTTTGCTTTTTAAAGATTTTATTTATTTATTAGATAGAGAACATGAGAGAGAGAGAGAGCACAAGAAGGGGAGGGGGCAAAGGGAGAAGCAGACTCACTGCTGAATGAGGAGCCCAATGTGAGGCTCAGTCCCAGGACCCCAGGATCATGACCTGAGCCAAAGGCAGATGCTTAACCAACTGAGCCATCCAGGCACCTTAGATTCTTTTCTTTTCCTTTTTATATTTATACTTTTTCTTTTTTCCATTATTGCGTATGTTGGGACTACCAGTATAATGTTGAATGATTGGGATGGTATGAGTGTCCTTGGCTGGCTCATAACTTTAGTTGGGCGCTTTCCAATGTATCAATGATAGTACAGGTTTAACTATAGGTTCTGGTAGGTATTCTTTGTTGAGTTAAAGAAGGGAAGTTTAACTTGTACTTTGAATCAAAAACTATTGTTGAATTTAGAAGATAGGATTTGGGGGGAGGAGTGTTTGTCAGTGTGATCACCAGAATTTTATTCCCTTAATTCGCTAATGGAGTGAGTTATATTAGGAAATCCAACATGGAATCATTCTTGAGATCTTGGAATAAATCTCTACTTTGTTATAATATATTCTTTTAATATTCTATTTTAAAACTTTTTTTACTCTTTAATTTTATTTGTTAATATTCTATCTGATTGTTTCTACACTCATGTAAGACCAGCCTCTTTGATTCATTTGCTGTGATCCATTTTGTTTGATTTTAATATTGCCATACAAGCTTTCTGGCTAACGTTTATCTGTTATGTTCTTGTCCCTTAATTTTGAATTGAAGTGAGAGTCACAAAAGATAAAATTAACTATTGGGGCGCCTGGGTGGCTCAGTGGGTTAAGCCTCTACCTTCGGCTCAGGTCATGATCCCAGGGGCCTGCTCAGCAGGGAGCCTGCTTCTCCTCATCTCTCTCTCTCTGTCTGTCTCTCTGCCTATTTGTGATCTCTCTCTCTGTCAAATAAATAAATAAAATCTTAAATAGTTAATTTTATCTTTTTTTTTTTAAGTTTTTATTTTAATTCCAGTTAACATACTGTTATATTAGTTTCAGGTGTACAATGTAGTGATTCAGCAATTTCACATATTGCCTAGTACCCATCAGAGTAAGTGCCTGCCCCAAGCTCCATCATCCACTTCACCCATCCTGTCACCCCCTTCCCTTCTGGTGACCATGAATTTGTTCTCTCTAGTTAAGAGTCTTTTTCTTATTTTGTCTCATGCTCTCTTATTTCCCCCCTTTGCTTGTTTGTTTTACTTCTCAAATTCCACATATGGCTGAAATAAAATTGAGTATTTTAAAGTGAACAATTGAATGGCATTTAGCACATTCACAGTGTTATACAATCACCACTTCTGTGTAGTTCCAAAACATTTAATCTTCCCAAAAGGAAATCCTCCCTTTATTTTTCACTTTTTTCTTCTTATTATAAGTACATCTTCTATACCCATCGTATAACTAAATTTTATTTATACACCCAGTCTGAGAACTTGTTTTCCACATGGAAATGTTATCACATTTACATTTATTGTGATAACTTACTTAGTATTTTTAGTTTTCCTTATTTTTTCCTCTAATGAACGAAATTATAAATTCTGTTTTGTTTAGAGTTTAGTTTTTAAGTTTTCCTTAAAGTACCTAAACATATCTTTCTTTTTCTTTTTTTTTTTTTTTAAGATTTTATTTATTTATTTGACAGAGAGAGATCACAAGTAAGCAGAGAGGAAGGCAGAGAGAGAGAGAGAGGAGGAAGCAGACTCCCTGCTGAGCAGAGAGCCCGATGCGGGACTCGATCCCAGGACCCTGAGACTCGATCCCAGGACCCTGAGATCATGACCTGAGCCGAAGGCAGCGGCTTAACCCACCGAGCCACCCAGGCGCCCTAAACATATCTTTCTAACCACCCAGAAAATTAAGATGTTTAACCTCAAAACCATTAAAAAAACAATACTGTCCTCCTTATTTATTCTTTTTTTTTTTTTAAGATTTTATTTATTTATTTGACAGAGATCACAAGTAGGCAGAGTGGCAGGCAGAGAGAGAGGGAAGCAGGCTTCCCGCTGAGCAGGGCTCAATCCCAGGACCCTGGGATCATGACCTGAGCTGAAGGCAGAGGCTTTAACCCACTGAGCTACCCAGATGCCCCTTAGGAATTTTGCTGGTTTCTTGCTGGTTGTCTGAAGCTTCCTGCCCATATCACTGAACAACTATTTAAACTTAACAAGTTTAGATTTTTTTCACTCTTTTGTCAATTTTTTGTGTCATTTACTTTCTTATTTTTCAATTTCCAGATAACTCCTTGAGTAATTGTTTTAGTAAGTGGGAAGATGGTAAACGTTTTAAATTATTGCACATCAAAAAACATTTTTCTTTTATCTTCATACTTGAATAATAATTCAGTATAAAATTATAGGTCTTAACACTTCTTTTCGTTAATTCTTTGAAGACCTTTCATTGTCTTCAAGCATCTAGTACTGTTAATAAGAGACCTGGTGGTCTGGTAGACCCCTAGACAGGCCATGAAGTTTAGTCCCTCCCAGGCCTTGTCCATTCATGATTGTGCATTCCCACAGACTTCATTGCAGCACAGCCTTGCATGAAGTGACTTGCACATTGCAGGAAAATGTAGAAAGATGGCATTGGTGGTATGGCAAGAACTTGGGGGTGGAATGTTTCATTGGGGTGAAATGGTTTGTGAAAGGTCATTTTGTGGCCATATCTGGTAATTATAGTAGGCCTTCAGATTGTTATGGTTGGGAATTAAAGATTGTTAAACCCTCACTTGGAGTTTCCTGAGTCCTGATGGCTTCTCTCTCTGGGCAGACAGAATGCTGTTGCCCCAACCTGGGATGGATGGAGAGGACTTGAAGGTCCTCTCTCAGGGTGGTTCTAGACTGATGGCCCCTGGTGATCCCTGCTGAGACTATGTCCTTTGCATCTCTTGCAGAATAGAACCTTTGTAATATTTAAGTCAGAGAGCTTGTTTGTCCTAGGTTATAAACCCACTTCTCGGTGGGAATAATGTTCGTATTTCCTTTTAAACAACCAAATGGTGTTTTTTAAAAATCTCCTTAGAAGCTTTTGGAATTTTCTCCCTATGTTTATAAATCTGTAGAGACCATATACTTTACCACTGTGTGTCTAGAAAAGCATTCCTTATTTATCAGCCTTCATGGGACCCTATATAAATAATAATGAAATCTCTCTTCAGCACAGAGAACTTTTTTCTATTTCCTGCATCTGTTCCATTTCCTCCCCCAAAACTCTTTATTCAATCCAGAAGTTCCAGGAGAGATTAAACTGTCTTCAGTATCTCCTTGCTTCACCCCCCTTTCCCCGCCTCACCCAAACTTTCCTTCTCTTTGTTCTTTTGCAGAGTTTGGGGAAATAACAGTTCCAGCCCCAATTCAGATTTTCTGTGGAGTATGGTTTTTTGGGCTTTGATATTTTTAATTCACAACAGTTTATCATTCTTTTTCATTTGTAGCCTGATCATTTCTTTTTTTTTTATTTTTTTAATTGAATTATTTTAGGACCCTTTGGTGTTTTTACACTTCGTTTGCAGAGAGACCTTGTCTGCTTGTTGAATCTGTTGGCTCCTTCTCCGGCTGATTTCCTCAATCATTTGGTGATTCATATTTGTCGGTTTGTAATTGTAGATGAGATGGCTGGAGAGTGTTTGCTTAGTGTGAGAGAGAATCCTGTGCCTCTGGCAGTGAACATGGGTTTTCATCACATGACCTAGACCTAGTGGGTTTTGTTTTGTTTTGTTTTGTTTTGTTTCCAGAGGAAGAGACATATTAATCTGGTGAAGGGGGGACATTAAGGAACAGTGTACCTGTGTGGACTTTTCTATGAGGTGTGCACATAGCTTCCTGAAGGATCTGGCTGTCTTGAAGCTTTGTCTTGGGGGCTATTTCCAGAAGTAACTGCTGGAGGGAATCGGGGAGATGATGATTAACTTGGCAGCTTCTAAGCCTTCAAATTCATACTTAGCAGATTACTCTTGGCTTATTCCTTCTCCCACTTCTGTTGTTAACTCTAGTCTGGATTTTTCTCAGGGTCTGTTTGGAAGCTCACCTTTTTTTGATAGGTCCTCAATTTTCCTTTCTAGAGCTATAGGTTAGAAACTGCATGTTTGTCATTAGTTTGTTCCCACGTCCCTCCCAGGGATCCCTCACTACTCTAGGCACCGCTGCTGCTCTATCCAGCTTTTCAGCACTACCCTGTACTTTTTTTTTTTTTTTTCAGATTTTATTTATTTATTTGACAGAAAGAGATAGAGCGTATGCACAAGCAGGGAAGCAGCAGGCAAAGGTAGAGAGAGAAGCCAGGGTCCTCACTGAGCAGGGAGCCCCCATGTGGGCCTCAATCCTGCTGGGATCGTGACCTGGGCTGAAGGCAGAGGCTTAGCTAACTGAGCCACCCAGGTGCCCCTGCACTACTCTGTGTTTTGAAATTACTTGGGGGTTTTGTTTGTTTGTTTGTTTGTTTTTTCAGTTATTTCAGTGGGATATAGGGAGGATGAAGAGGTAAGCGTGCAGGTCTGGTCAGCTACTTTGAAAGAGAAGTTCAGCTGTTTTGTTACTTAGAGATATTTTTGATGTACAGAAGGAATATTGACCTTCTTTCTGTATTGCAAATTTTTTTTTCTGCCCTATCACACCATAATTTTATTTATGTTGATTTTATTTACAAAATCCAAAGTTTATCTTTGATTCATCTCATTTTGACCCCACGTTTGCCATCATGCTTTGAAGTTTGTACCTCACTAACAAAACCCAAATACATTGTATTTAACTTTTTTCTTTTAAGACTTTTTGATGTTTAATCTTCATATTGAAATTTACTGTAGTAGAAGGTATAAATTTGAGCTCTAACTTTGTTTTCAAATGTCTGTCCAGTTGTCCCAGCATGATCTATTGACAACTCTATTCTTCCTTCACTAATCTGGGTTGCTTCTTTGTTTCACTTAACTAATTCTTGTATCTTCTTACCTTCAACTCTGTACTTTCCACTCTATTCCAGTCTCCGTTCCCATTTTTTACCATCTGTAGTTTTAGGATAACATTTTAACATCTGCTAGGGTAAACCACCTCAGATATAACTTTCAGAATTATTTTTAAAGCCCTGCACTGCTGTGTCCCCTCTCTCTTGTCAAACTGTATTGCACTTTGATTAAATTTTTATATAATGCATAGATTAATTTTGGGACAAAGGATTTACCTTAGTTCCTACAAAGACGACTTCTCAACCATTCCCTTGTCTTCAGTGATGTGTTAGGATTGATTGTCACGCTCTTCAAGGTATTTTCCAGTGTAAGTTAATAATGCATCTCTTATGTATTCAGTCATCAGGTATGTGAATATTTATTGTGTGCCAGAATCTGTATCTGGCATTTAGAATGTGGTGGTAAATAGCACCTTTCTATTTTTATTATAACAAATGATCAGTAATAGGATGTAAGACATAAAAAGAAAATACGCTTAGGGAGGTACTGAAGGAGAGTTTAAAGCTTCAAATTTTCAAGTTTGAGCTGAAATTCAAAAGGCATTTATTCCTTGTAGGCCTTTGGTCCATTATTCATCTCAAAATCTAAAATATAAAAGATGCAAATTATAGTTTGTTTTTTTGCTAAGATTTATTTGCTAAGAACTATTCCCAGGAAGGTAGCAGTACTTTTCGTTAGATGAGTATTTTACTATTAATTCCTCTCTCTCTCTCTTACTTTCTTTTAGATTTATTTACTTGTTTGTGGGGAGAGGGGTAAGGGGAGAAGGGGGAGAGAGAATCTCAAGCAGACTCCCGACTGAGCACAGAACCAGCCATGGGGCTCAATCTCACGACCATGAGATCACAACCTGAGCTGAAATCAAGAGTCAGATGCTTAACCACTGAGCCATCCAAGCACCCCACCATTAATTTTCATTAAAAAAATTTTTTTTAAGATTTTATTCATTTGAGAGAGAGAGAGTGAGAGAGCACGAACAAAGTGGAGGGGCAAAGGGAGTGGGAGAGGCAGATTCCGTGCTGAGCAGAGCCCAATGAGGGGCTCCATCCTAGGACCCTGAGATCATGACCTGAGCTCAAGGCAGACACTTAACTGACTGAGTCACCAGGCGCCCCATCAGTAATTTTCATTTAAAATGAAATGAATTTTGGGGCACCTGGGTGGCTCAGTGGGTTAAAGCCTCTGCCTTCAGCTCAGGTCATGATCCCAGGGTCCTGGGATCGAGCCCCACATGGATCGGGCTCTCTGATCAGCAGGGAGCCTGCTTCCTCCTCTCTCTCTCTCTGCCTGCCTCGCTACCTACTTGAGATCTCTGTCTGTCAAATAAATAAATAAAATCTTAAAAACAAAAGCAAAGACAAAAAAACCTATAGGCTGTCTATGGTGACATTTAAATGTCCATATTTCCATCTGAATTATTAAATGCTTAGCTGGTTGATACAAACAAGCCTTCTAGGTATTCCTTGCTTTTTTCTATTTCTTAGAAGGGCTGGTGATGGGAGCGCCTGGGTGGCTCAGTGGGTTAAGCCTCGGCCTTCAGATCAGGTCATGATCCCAGGGTCCTGCGATCGAGCCCCGCATCCAGCTCTCTGCCTACTTGTGATTTCTGTCTGTTAAATGAATAAAATCTTTTAAAAAATAAAATAAAATAAAATGAATTTTCACTCTTATTATCTCAATTGATATTAAGCCAGTCCAAGTTTTGGGGAATCCTCTTACCTTTACTTTCTAGTTGAGCATTGATTTGAGGAAACGGTTCCTAAATAATACACAAATGAGTCAGCCATACTTGTGGAGAGACAGGTTGAAACAAATCTCACCTGATTGCTTCTCCCTCTTCCATACCCACCCATCAGTTCATGCTAGCCTATCAGTAAAATCTCCTTTCAGTGGGAAAGCAGGATATCCATTTGTCTTGGTCATGGTTCAGTTGCAGATGACAATATCCATTCTAGCTGGCTGAAGCAGCAAGAGGTTTATTAAGCATCATTAGACGACGTCCAAAATTTTTTGTAGGGCTGGAAGAGCAGACTTTAAGCGAAGCTTTTGGCACAACCTTTCAGAATCACCTTGAGAACTCCACTGTCATGGGTAAAAACATAAAGAAGTAGGGTTTACTCTCACAACTGCTGGATCCTGGGGCTCCATTGCCTCCATTGTGACACACGGCCTCAAAGGCTTCCCCCTGACTTGTCTCTCAACACTATAAAGCAAGGGACAGGACACTAGGATTTCAGTATAGTGGCCACAAGGAAATCACTCCTTGGTTTGCAGTGGGAACACAAAAGCAGGGAAAGCATATCTTCTAGCCCCATGGTGTTGTCTTTTGCTTTCCAAGCCTTGTTCATATGAGTGTGTCTGCCCAAGCTACACCGTGCATGGAACCTGGACTATAATCTGGTTTCCAGTCTCTGGTGAGCAGTAAGACATACTGCAAGGGGAACTGAGTGGAGTGAGTGGGTCTATGTGCTGTACTTACCACAGCCACTTTCATTGGATTCTACTAGGCTCATTGTGTTGGAAGTGAAAGACCTGTGACTTGTCACACTTCTGGGACATTCAAAGGACTTGCCCCTTTTCAGTTCAGACATGCATTCAATTTCTAGCTCTATGTCCTTGTATGACTGACCTAATGTTTCCTGAACTTCCATCTATAATAATGAGAAGGGTAATGATGACTTAGCAGAGAGAGAGCGGAAGATGAAATGAGCTACATGTAAGCCTTGTCCCAGAGGTAAACATTGGTTTATTTACTGGCTAAATATAGATTTCTTTCTGTCTTTCTTCCTTCAGTAGATCCAGATTATATAGATTAATCCCAGTTGGACAGGGCTGCATTGAGAATGGATGGTCCTATCTTAGCTTCTAGTGAATTTTTTGTACCCAGCAATGAGCATGAACATAGAATTGAGCTTCTGTGGTGTGCTGAGGTTAGGACTATGATGATACTTCTGACTAAAGAAACCTTAAAGGCTACAGTGAGAACTACAAAGACCCATGTATTTTACCTTTTAACATGATCAGTTCCCTTAGACTATGAGTAGAAGAATGACCTAGCTACAATTATGAATGATGCCAGCTTTGTTGGTGCAGTGGAAACATTTCATCCATTTATGTTCCTGTGTACACTCTATTCAATAAAGGTCTAAGAAGTTATAAGGTAGGTCAGCTTTCCGGAGGCCTGAGTTTAATGGCCTGTTTTGGAAAAACATGCAAAGTTCTGACCTTCTTATCTTGCCTTTCGTTTCTTTCCTTCTTCTATCTAAAACCTATTTATAAACAGTGCCACTTTCTGGGGGGAAAATAATTCAGAGGAGAAAGACATCTTTATTGTTGATTTGTAACCTGCCTTGTTTCCACAGAGGACTGGTGGTGGGACAGATGTCTTTTAATTGTGGTTTTAGGGGAGCCTGGGTGGCTCAGTTGGTTGAGCATCTGTGTTCAGCTCAGGTCATGATCTCAGGGTCCTGGGATTGAGCCCAGCATTGGGCTCCCTGCTAGGTGGGGAGCCTGCTTTTCCCTTTGCCTGTGTCCCTACTCGTGTTCTCTATCAAGTAAATAAATAAAACCTAAAAAAAAAAGAATCTATATAATCTTTATCAACAAGGATTGACAGGCTTCAAAGATCACTTCAGAAAGAGAAAAACTTTGTCATAATCACTAAACTATGAGCAGACTTGAAGGGGCATTCTTTTTTTTTTTTTTTTAAATTATTTATTTATTTGACAGACAGAGATCACAAGCAGGCAGAGAGGCAGGAAGCAAGAGAGGAGAAAGCAGGCTCCCCGCTGAGCAGAGAGCCCGATGCGGGGCTCGATTCCAGGACCCTGAGACCATGACCTTAGCCAAAGGCAGAGACTTTGACCCACTGAGCCACTCAGGTCTCCCTGAAGGGGCATTCTTGAATAGACTCTTTAGAGACAGAAAACAGTTGTGTTTCCTTGACACTACTCTGTGTGGTGGTCAAGAAGAGAAGATATCCAGGACTTGTCAGCTCATCTGCTTTCAACTCTAGGTTTACTTTAGGGGGAAAAAAGATTTGTGTGCTTTGAGTCTCTGACCTCCTTCTGGTTTCATGAACCCAGAAATTTCCTTAGAGATGGAGACATTAGAGGAGACCTATGTAGTTGCTGTATTTAATATTCTACTAGCTTATACTTTGGAAATCATGTCTCAGGTTCCTTTAACTGTGACATGATGAATCTTGAGTGGTTTTCCTTTTCATTCACATTTCGGATCAAGAGCTTACTTTGTTCCTGCCCTGGGATGCTAATGTTGGTTGTTTTTTTGTTTTTTTTTTTTAACTTCCCTCTATGTGGCTAGGTTCATTTAGTGAAAGGTGGAAAACCAAAGTGCAGTGAACTAAGTCACTGGTTAATACCAGGCTGGCTTAGCTGCTAGCCTGTGGAAAGGGAGCTCAGATGGGAGGTGGCATTTGTGTTTCCTGTTCCTTGGAGGATTTGAAAAGGTTGGGCCACAGTAGTTCAGTGGCTTACTTGCATTAGCTGGGGAGTAGTGTCTTCTGCAGACTTGTACCATGCCCCCAGAACTAAGATTCCTTAAAACATTTTTGTATGTGAAATGTCATATGGTACTAAACTTATATATGATCTAAAGAAAAATTATAAAAGTAAAGAATAATTTTAAAAAAATAAATAATAATAATAATAATAAAGTATTTTTTGGTGGAAAAAAAAAGTATATGCCAATCACTCAGCTTAAGAATTAGAACTCTACCGTATCTTAGAGGCCCCATGTGTGCCCTGTCTACTTCCCAGAGGTAACGCTGTCCTGGCTTTGTATCTTATAAAGTTCAAAGTGTTCCAGCCATTGTTTAGCCTTGGCTCATTTTGAACTTTACCGAATACAGAATCAGGGGATACCTTCTGTTACTTGCTGCTTCTGTTAGAGAAACGTGTATCCCCCATTGGCCCCTTCTATGTTGATGACCACCTGGATTGCCATGTTTTAGAATGATTCGGTGTTCCATTTTGTATTTCTTATCCACTTTCTTCTGTTTGTTTGGAAGTTCAGCTCTAACTATCCTTTGTGGATTCCTTAGCTATCTTAACATTCATACTTAGTCTGGTATACAGGTTGAAATTAATAAGTATTTTTAACGTGCTCCTAAGCAGGAAAAAAAAAAAAAAAGACCTCAGAACTCTAATTCAGATGACATCCCTCACAATTTATAATATTGTACTCTTTTCCACCTACATGTTAGGCATTATAATTATTGTATACAGTCAACAGTTTTGTTTTACCCACAACCCACATGGTTGCCCAATTTCTTTGCTCATTGTTTTTTTTTTTTTTTTTTTTTTTTTATAACTCAGGCCCACCATCTGCTTTTGTTTTTACAAAAATCTTTCTCCTCCTCATTCTTGAAAGACAATTGCACAGATTATAGAATTCTAAGCTGTCAGTCCTTTTTGTCTCCATTCATTAGAGGTGTCATTCTTTTGTCTTACTGGTTTCCATGGCTGCTGTTGAAGTTGGCAGTCAAATTGCAATTTGCCTCCTTTTTAATTTGGCTTCTTTTTCTTTTAAAATGGTTTTTGTCTTTGTATGCAGCAATCTCCTTGTATATCTGAGAATTTCTTTTTATTTATCCTTGGGTTTAACAGGATTCTTGGATCCAATTTTCCATCTTTCAACAATATCGGAAAATTCTCAGCCATTATCTCTTAAAATGTTGGGAATATTTGTCTTATTTTATTTCATCTCATTCTGAAACTCTAATTAAATATGTATTAGATCCCCAGGCTCTGTCTTCTGTTTTTAAAATTGATAATTTCTGACTCTGTGTTCCTGGCCTGTATGTATATAGGTATGTATGTATTATATCTTCTATTTTAATAATTCTTTTTTAGCTGTTTAATCCATACATTCAACTTTTATTTATTTTATTTATTTTTTACATTCAACTTTTAAATTCAATTCTTTACATTTCTAGAAATTCCTTAACTTTTTCAGATCTCCTGTGTTCTTTAGTGCCTGCATAGACTCAGACCCAACCCAAATGAGAGACTGAGTGTGGCTTTGAATTGAAAGAAGGTATTTTTTGCTCTCTACCCATTGCCAAGACTGAGATAGCTGTTATCTTGCTGGTTCCTTTGGGCAGTGAGTTAATTCTTATCTACCTTGACATTGACGGGATGGTCCTCTAAGATTCCAGCTCTACGTGAATGGGGGTGGGAGGTTATTTCCCTTTAGACTTTATGCCTTGGGTGGCCACCTTGGCTTTAATATCTTCTGCCATCTAGCACCAAGATGGAAGCTTGGCAAAGGATCTGAATAGCAGTTTCTCAAAGAAAGTATACAAAAGGCCAATAAGCACATGAAAAGATACTTTTTCTCCTTGGTCTTTTGGGAAATGCAAATCAAAAGCACAGTGAGTTCCCTGTGCACAGCCAGTAAGATGGCTATAACTAAAAGGACAGACAATAACAAGGTTTGGTGAGGATGTGGAGAAATTGGAACCCCTATGTGCTGCTGTTAGGATCGTGAAATGGTACAGCTACTTTGGAAAACAATTTGGCAATTCTTCAAAGGAAAAACAGAGTTGTATCACCCAACAATTCCATTCCCAGGCATATGGTCAAAATAATTTAATAAAACAAGCTTCTGTTAAAAAAAATTTGAACATGGGCACCTGGGTGGCTCATTAGGTTAAGTATTTGCCTTCGGCTCAGGTTATGAGCCCAGGGTCCTGCGATCAGATCTTGCACTGGGCTCCTTGCCCAGCGGGCGGCCTGCTTCTCCCTCTGCCTGCTGTTTTCCCTGCTTGTGCTCTCTCAGTCTCTCTCTGGGTAAGGAAAGAAAAAGGAAGAGTGAGAGAGCAAGAGAGCAGGAAAGCAAGAAGAAAGGACCCAGTGGGGGGAGGGGCAGACAGGGAAGGAGAGGGAGAAAATCTAGAGCAGACCTGAGCTCGTGACCTGAGCTGAAACCAAAAGTCGGATGCTTAACTAACTAAGCCACCCAGTTGGCTCCATAGAATGGATTATTAATTTAGCAATAAAAAGGAATGAAGCACTGATCCAGACTACGTCATGGATGACCACTGAAACCATTATGCTCAATGACAGAAGCCAGACATAGGACGCGACATATTGTAGAATTCCGTTTATATGAAGTATCCAGAATGGATGACTCCATAGAACACAAAGCAGATGAACCCTGTTGGAGCCTGGCCCTGGAGGGGCGGTGGGGGAATGAGGAGGGAGTGACTGCTAGTGGGAATGGGGTTTCTTCTGGGGATGATAAAATGTTCTGACATTAGATACTGGTGATAGTTGCACAGCTTTGTGAATATACTTAAAAAAAAAAAAAACCTAAAAAACAATACTGACTCCTACATTTGAAAAGCTAAATTATATGGTGTACAAATTGGATCTCAAAAAAACTGTTAAAAAAAAAAAAAAAGGAAGCTCAGGATCCCCACGAGTTTCAACAAACTGTCAGCATGAAAACTGGCTTTGGCATTTGATAATTCCCCAGGATTCCTGTTTTATTTCCATTTTGGCCTCTTAGGGTTCTTTCTTTTCATGCCAGCTCAGCAACATGATTTAGAATGTTTTATGTTTTATCTGTATTTGTCTCATTTGGGAAACCTGTCACACCACTAGAAAGTGAAGGCAGAATCTTTTTAATTTTTTAATTTTAAAAAAGTTCAAGTTGCTGAGGAAAATTATTAAGAACAATATAATGAATTTCCTCCTCCCTTCAGTGTGATTTCTCAAATGTAAATATCCTACTTCATCCTTCCTCCCTGTCTGTCTACTTAATATTTTTTGTGGAACTGTTTTAGACTAGGTTACAAAATTCACAACCCCAGATACCCCAGGTATTTTGGATGTGTCTCCCAAGAACAAGAATATTCTCCTGTGGAACCACCATATAACTGTCAAGTTCAACAAATGTACCGTTGATACAAAGACAGTTCATATTTAAATTTTACCATTTGTCCTAGTAATGCCCTCTATGTTTATTCACTTTTTTCCCTATCAGGATGTACTCCAGGATCATGTGTTACATTAGCTGTCCTGTCTCTTTAGTGTCTTTTAACCTAGAAGATTTGCTCAGTCTTTCTACCTTTCACGACTTTGGCAATTATGAAGAATCAAGGGAGTTGCTTTGTGGAATGCTCTCGAATTGGGCTTGTCTGGGGATCCCTCCATAGATTCCGGTTACGTTGTCAGAAATACCACCGACGTGATGTGTGTCCTTCCGGGTGCAGCGTAGCGGGAGGCACGGGATTGCACTGCATCTAGTGATGAGTGAATCTAACCCGAGTCCTTTTCCGAACGCTAAACATGGCATATTTCAGAGCAGAAATGGCAGAATTTGGAATCAAACAGATCCAGCTTTCAGTCTTGACCTAGCAGGTGTTAGCTCTCTGATCATAAGCAAAATATGTAACATTTAAAAGCCACCTGTAAAACAAGTCCCATAACACCTACTTCTTGAGACTATTGGAAAATCCAATGCAAATTCGTGTAAGTTGTTGAGCACGGTGACTGGCACAGGAGGAACTCCTAACTCTTGTTTTGGGAGAGGCAATGTTACCTCAGTGTCTTAGGAGCCTCCCTGGCCCTCGAGGGTATTGGTGAAATTACTCAGAACCTCAGTAAAGGAGCCCACAAGCCTCCTACACTCTTTAATTCTCAGAGAGCCAGTGTTCTCTTGGTCTTCTCTGCTTTCTCGCCCACCTCCTTGCCCCCTTGCTATGGCACATCTCCAGTGCCCCTAAGAAGCCCACTTGCCTGACTTTTGGGTTAGTTTTAGGCATTGACTGATGATGGGCAAGAGGCTCTTGGCACATGCACACAGACATCCCACTCCATTCTCTTCCCCGTCATTTTGTCATCTTCCCTCCCAGATTACTCATCCTCCTCACCTCCAAATCCAAATCCTTCTCCCTCCATTCCGGGAAACTCTCCAGCTCCTACCTCCAAATTTGTGTCTCTTACCCGGCAGGAGCACCACAAAGGCTTAGCACCCACCTGGACCCCAGCTCCCTAGAAGGCAGGTGGTTTGATGAGAAGGCACCTCTTTTCCTGGAACACGATCTTTGGCGTCTGTTCATTGTGCTGCTTGTGCAACAGTGATGCCACAGTATTTCTCTTATCTTCCAATCGGCTTGTGACGACAGTGAGTGGTTTGACCTGTATGGGGAGAATCTTATGGAGCCACTGCCCTGCTGGCAGTTGGGGCGATCAGTCGCCTGTGGCTAGCCTTGGACGTTTGCATAGACATTTAAACCGGAATTCCAGCAGAAAGATGAGCTCAGCTGAAGTTGCCTCACATGGGATCTTCCTTTTTTAGAAGCGAGTGTAAGCTGGGACCCTGCAGAGTGATGAGGCCACCTAGGGTGTTTTCTTGTTACCTGTCTCGTCGACAGGTCCCCCCTGAATGAGCATTGGATGTCGCATCCTCTGTGTCTTCTGTCACTGTGCACTCCTTCTCCAGGGAGTGGTTTGTCTGGGTGAACTTGTTTGGTGAGGCTGCCAGACCTTCCATATGAAACGGAGGAATGCCTTTCTCACCTTTGATTTTGTTTTGCACGGATGGGTGACACTTGCCTGGTACTGTTGTCTATCCCCATCTCGTGAGAAATCCCTTAATCTTGAAAAGGAGGGGGAAGGGACCATGTTCAGCCTGATAAAGGGCACTGGTCTCCAGGGAGGCTGTGCAGTGGGCTGCGGGCAGGTAAGACCTGATGGCTGTCGCTGCTGCTGCCTTACAGGCCTGGGCAGTCAGTTCTCCAGAGAATGGAGCCACCAGGGAGACCATATTTGAAGGTGGTGAGTGTTTGTCGGAACACTCTTGTTTTGCCCAAGCTTTCAGGACTCTGAATATCTTGTCGGTATTATCACCCTAAATTATGTTGTTCGTTCCCATAAAAAGTCTTCATTTCAGAAAAGCCTGCAGAACAGAAATGACCATGGCCTCTCGACTGTTTTTTTTTTTTTTTTGGCTTGTATAGTGTTGGAAATCAGAGTTACTTGCCAGTATGTAAAAGTCAGATATCTTAAGGAAATTTACATTTTCTTTTCTCTTGGAAAATTGGACAAATGTGCAGCATTGGCCCCATAATTCCTCACGGCGATAATCCTTTGGAACCAAGCAGTGGCTGCCATCTGCATATAAGTGTTAGTCAAGGAGCTCCTGGGTGGCTCATGGGTTAAAGCCTCTGCCTTTGGCTCAGGTCATGATACCAGGGTCTTGGGATCAAGCCCCACATTGAGGTCTCTGCCCAACAGGGAGCCTGCTTCCCCCTCTCTGTCTGCCTGCCTTTCTGCCTACTTGTCATCTGTCTGTCAAATAAATAAATAAAATCTTAAAAAAAAAAAAGAGTGTTGGCCAAGATGCGTGTTTGACTCTTGTGACCAAGATCGAAATAAGTGGCTTAAACAAGATAGGAACTTGTTTTTCTCTCCTTTGAAAGTTAAAGCGACAGTTGTCCAGGGCAGAGAGGATGACTCCGTGGTGCCGGATTTCCAGCTGCTTCTGTCTTGTTTTCTCTGTTTCATGCACATTGGGTTCCATTTTGTGGCCCCTGTGCTTTGTTTCCCACCATCACGTCCACTCCAGTCGGAATAGTAGGAAGGGGGAAGTGGAGGATGCCTGCCTTCAAGCCCTAGCCTGGAAGCTGCACGGATCACTTCTTCTCCCACCCCTTGGGCAGAATGTCCTGGTGTGACCACATCTGGTGGCAGATAAGGCTGGGGAAGCGTGGTCTCCATGTCTGTGGCCATGTGCATAGCTTAAATCCAGTTCTCATTAAAGGGAGAGGGTGAGAGCTGGTGTCATGGACCGCTGGTGTTCTGTGCCACCACAGGCCAAGAGTCATGGCCATTCATTGCTTTATACCTGATGTGTTTCATTCATTGATGTTACCTTTTTGGTCCCTGTAGACAGTCGAGGTTCCATTCTCAGCTCTGCCCTGATACTCTCAGGCAGGACACTTCCGTGCTTTAAAAAAAAATTACTTAAATTCAGTTTAGGGGCACCTGGGTGGCTCAGTTGGTTGAATGTCTGCCTTTGGCTCAGGTCGTGATCCCAGGGTCCTGGGATCAAGCCCTGGGTTGGGCTCCCTGCTCGGTGGGGAGCCTGCTTCTGCTTGCCATTCTGCCTACTTATGTTTTCAATCTCTCTGTCAAATAAATAAATAAAATCTTTTAAAAAATTTCAATTTAGTTAACATATACTGTATTATTAGTTTCTGGGGTAGAATTTAGTGATTTCTCAATTGCATGTAACACCCAGTGCTCATTACATTATATGCCCTCCTTAATGCCCATCACCCACTTACCCGATCCCTTCCAGCAACACTCCTTTCATTTCCTAGAGTTAAGAGTCTCTAGGGTTTGTCTCCCTCTCTGTTGTAACCTTATTTTATTTTTCTTTCCATTCCCCTATGTTCATCTGTTTTGTTTCTTAAATTGCACATATGAGTGAGATCATGTGGTATTTGTCTTTCTCTAACTGACTTATTTCACTTAGCATAATTCCCTCTAGTTCCAGCCAAGTCATTAAGCATGGCAAGATTTCATTCTTTTTGATGACTGAGTAATATTCCTGGGTGTGTGTGTGTTCCTCTTTACTTTCTGCTGCCTCTGCTTAGAATTCCCTTCCCTCCCCTTCAGGCCTGGCAGACTCTTCCTCAGGATAACGTGGCCCCTTCTTTCCCTTCCCAAAATGACTTCTTTCTCTGTTGTCTCATCCTAATACACAAATGCTCGTTTTTATATAATACCTTTTAGTTTCTTTACCTTTATATATTCAGTATACCAAGTGCCTGGCAAAGCACTTGGCACATAAAAGACTAATGATTAGTACCATTTACTGACCAGAGAAATGGTACTGACCCTTTCTCAAAGACCCATTCTCAAACCTTTATAAACTTTATTTTTCATACCCTACAGTGAAATTGTGTGTTAGTTGTGGCTTTTGCAGGTGTAGATGATGAAAATGTGGCCCAGACAGTTTGAGCAGCAGCCAGAAAGGAGGGGCCCTTGTTAGTTCATATCTCTGACAAGTGGAGATGTGGGTCTAGCTTTGGGTATGGCTGGGACCAGGAGCGCCAATGATAGCACTAGATCTCTTTCCATCTCTTGGTCATGTTTCTTCTTTATAGACGTTGTCCTCAGGAAAACTTTTTCTGCATGATAGTAAAGATGCCACTTATAATTCTGTATTATCCTTATAGTTTACTGATTCCAGGAAAAAAAGAATGTGAATCCATTCCTTCGTTGTGGTGGCCAAGTGCTGGAGGAAGCCCCTCACTGACCTGGCTCAGGCCCCATGGCCATTTCTAGTCCATTCGGCAGGACCAAGGAGATAGAGGACACTAGTCATACTTGGATCATCTGTCTCCTTCTGGTACCAGGGTGTGGAGTCAGCCCTGCTCAAATTACATTACAGAAACATGAGCCTGCTACACTTGGAACTGTCACTGTCACATTTACAGATATGGTGCCTGAGGCTAAAAGAAGGGTGGTGACCTAAGGTCAGACCAGGAAGTAGCAGAGGTAGGAATTGAACCAGGTCTTTCTGACACCAGGTGGTACTAGGTTCTTCATTTACCACCCTCAGCTTTTTCTGGAATGAATGATGCTGGAACTCCTGTCTCTGTGTGGGGAAAACTCTGAGGTTTGATGCTCCTGTGTGTAGCAGTCAAAATATGGAAAGATCTCGTAGCTCCACCAGGGCAGGGTTTTATGTAGAAATACAGATGTAGCTCTGAGCTCTGTTTTCCCCATAACACCTGCAGTGGCTGTGCCTGAAAACATTTCGTTGGCCAGCAGAATTCCGTTCACGTTGACGAGAGTGGGAGGAGTTAGGTAGCTGGATTCTTCTCTTCAAGCATTTTGGTTCCTTTAGCGCGTGGGATACTGCCCTCAAGGAAGCAAAACTGATTCTTGGGGAGAGGACAAGAAAAATCTTATCCTTTTTGTGTATAAAGTACATATATATGTATAGTATATAAATGTGTGGTTTGTAGTGTTAAACTTGCATGAGGAGGCTATGTCATGTTTGGTCCCCTCCTTTCTCTGCTCCCCTTTGAGGCAAAATTTCTTGACACACTTGTCATTGTTTCCTGTCTCTTTCTCTTCAACCATTTGCTCTTGAACCCTCCCCAATCAGTCTGTCAGTTACCCACCCAGCCGGCTCTTCCAAGACCAGCAGTGGTGTCCACTTTGCCAAACCCAATGGTAAACTTTCCATCCTCATCACTGAACCTGTGGACTACACTGATACAGTTAACCACTCTCTCCTCAAGTACCTTCTTTTCTTGCCATTAGGGTCACTGGCTTAAACTTCTTTTCTCTTATCTGACTGGATGTGCTCATCTCCCTAGCTGTAAGCCTGGGAGTGCCAGGGCTCAGGCCTTCCAGCCTTTCAGTTCTCTGTCCAGCCTCATTCCCACAGTGCTCCCCAGAACATGACTTTACATGCTCTCTGTCCAGGACTCCTAGTTCCTACCTCCATCCTAGACCTCTCCCCTGAGTCCCAGATTTGTAATTGTCTGCACACCGTCTCTCTTTGGGTGTCTCACATGCAGCTCACAGAGAAACATGGAAAAGGACCCATGAGAATGCAATCAGCAAAATCCAAACTGTGTCACTAGGACAATTTCCCTAAAAACAACAATAACAACAAAAAACACACGAAAAACCCAATGTTAAACTAAAAACCAGAAAGGTGTAATGGCGGAGAAACCTACTGATGAGGGAGACTTAAGGGATAAATGTCAGTCAGTTGCAATATACAATATATAGCCCTTATTTGGATGTTGATTAAAACAAACAAATGGTAAAGAAATTATGAGACAGTCAGGGATATTTGAATATTGATATGTATTGAAGTTAAATATTGTTTTTTTTTCCCCCTAGCTGTCACAGTGATTTGGTTTTGTGAGAAAAAAAGTTCCAAAAAAATGTACCTAGAATGTTACCAGTACTCACCACCTCCAGTATTTCCACCCTTGGCCAAACCAACATCCTCTCTTGTTTTATTTTGGCAATTGCCTCTTTTTTTAAAAGATTTATTTATTTGAGAGACAGAGTAAGCAAGCAGCAGGAGGGGCAGAGGGAGAGGGAGACAAGCAGACTCCCCACCGAGCACAGAGCCTGTGGGGGGGTAGTACCGGATCTCTGAATCCCAGGACCCTGAGACCGTGACTGGAGCTGAAATCAAGAATCAGATGCTTCTATGTTAATTAATAGATTTTTAAATTAAAAAAAAGAAAAAGAGATGCTTAATCAACTGTGCCCTCTTAACTGACCTCCTTGCTTGTGCCCCCATCTCCGGCCCCCCAGTCTGTTCTCTAAGGTATGTCATATTATGCCACTTTCTGCTCATTTGAAGTCAGACCCCAACTCTGTTCAATCTGCAAGACCCCATGCCCCACCCCCCTCCTGAATCAGCCCCTCCAGCCACTCTGGCCTCCTCCAGTCTGCTTTACTTTTCTCCATACCATTTATCACCATCTGACAATCCACCCCCCCCCACCTTTTTGTTCTGCTACTTCCCCTAGAATGTGAGCTATGTGAGAGTAGACTCTATTGTTCATTACTGCATCCCCAGGGCTTAAAATAGCTCATTGCACATAATAGGCACTAAGTAAATGTTTGTTTAAGGAAAAAAAATTTCATGGGAAGAGGAGTGCCGGGCATTAGGAAAAAAATGGTTTTGCAAATGTTCCTTGGACATGAGGGGAAATAAGGGAAAAAAGGTTGAAAATCAAGGCCTTAGCCCAAGCCACGAGGAAGGACATGATTATCCAAGGCCTGCTCTTGTTCCTGAATCTTTCTTTCCTCTTCTCCCATCATTGGGACAATCTGTGTTGTTTTATCTATGATGTCTAATTGTCAGACAGCAGAGTTTTGCTAAATGCCTCTCACTGGGGAAAGGTCATTTGAATTTCTTCTTTTTGGACAAAACCACAACCCCTTGAGCTCTTAATGGTATGGCTAATATTCTACTAGTTGCCATGGGGAACTGCAGGAGACGTTGGCATGCTTTGCCCTCTGGAGAAGTCTCAGATTTGCAGAGACAAGGCTCCTCCCACCCATAGTAGGTGTATATGAGACATGCAGCGCACAGTAGGGCCATTTGCTTTCTTCCCCATATGTGAACTGGAGCATGTGGAGCAGTAACTGGGGGAGTTTACTGAAGTGCCAAAATCCATGGGGCACTTGGCATTTTAGGCTAGGCAATTGGCTGTTGTATGGGACTGTCTCCTCCAGGGCAGGATTTTTAGCATCTCTGGGCTCCCAGGATTTATCTCAACACCAAAGACATCTTCAGTGTGTCACCCATGGGCACACATCCCCCCAACTTTGGGAGCTGAGGCAGCAAAGGAGGAATAAGGAAGAAATGAAGGCAATCCGTTTGGAGACTCAAATGCGCTATGAGTTTGTGGCCAGAAAACGATGCTCTGGCTATGTTGAGGTGCCTCTGGTATCTTCTCTGAAGCCATTCGTAATAATTTGTCAGTGCAGCCCACTTCTTTCTAAAAAGGATTAAAAGTGTTTATGCGTACATATAAACC
This sequence comes from Mustela nigripes, assembly GCF_022355385.1. Lineage (NCBI taxonomy): Eukaryota > Metazoa > Chordata > Mammalia > Carnivora > Mustelidae > Mustela > Mustela nigripes. The sequence goes on along the minus strand of NC_081558.1, from coordinate 71,737,869 downwards.
CCCATGCACGTAGACACTGAGATTTAACAAAATAGAAGTGGAAAAAAGAATTTGAGCCAACAGGAGGAAGCAGGAAAGTGAGCCCTCGGGCTGGGACAGGGCCTCTGGGGGAGGACCACATTCTGCCTACCACACCTGCCCAGGGACACGAGCTGGGGGGTCCACCCCTCCGCGGCCACTATCCCTTTCCTCATGATGCCTGTAATTATTTTATTTATCACATTGTATTTTTTTAAAATTAAGTAAGCTCTACACCCCAATATAGGACTTGAACTCATGGCCCTGACATCAAAAGTTGCATGCTCCACCCACTGAGCCAGCCAGGTGCCCCTCCCCCGCCCTTTTTTTTTTTTTTAATTGAAAAACCTAAGTAACTGATCCTATAACCTTATTTTAAAAGTGGATCTAGGCATTTAAGTAGACATTCTAGACAATTTGTGTCTGTCTTCAACACCAGCTGGTGATCACTGCTCCCAGAGGCCACAAACTGTGTCTATTCCTCTTTGTACTCCAGTACCTGGAAGACAGGAGGAACTCAATAAATATTTTATTAAATAAATGAATGGTGTTACAGTTTTCCTTACTGGAAAAGAAGAAACCAGTCGAGTGTTTGAGAAAGAGTTGTTCCCCACCCTCCCCTCACCCCTAGGTCTATTCTGAGAGTTTTCCATGTGGGCAGTTACTCCTTTTTTTTGAAGATTCTATTTTTTAAGTAATCTCTACACCCAGCAGGGGACTTGAACTCATAACCCCGAGATCAAGAGTCACACGCTCCACTGACTGCATCAGCCGGGCGCCCCTCGTGTGAGCAGTTATAACAAGAACATTAAAGGGTGTCCTGAGACTTGTTCTCAGGAAAACTTGGGAGAAGCTTCTCAGAATTCATGTGGCCTTGACTCATAGAAGGGAAGTTGAAGGGCTGACACGGAAGGGCAGTTTAATGGATTTAATGGAGGAGAGTCTCAGAGGCCCCAGCTAAGGCAGTCTGAGTTGGCGCATATCTTCTGGTCATTCTGCCCTGATCCAGTAATGAAGCTTAGAACCCGTAGGGGGGTTGGAGAGCCATCCTTAAATATGCGGCTTCCAGCACGGTGGTGTACACACTGGAGGTGGTTCTCTTTGAGGTTATGCAACATAGCAGTGAAGAGCAGGCACCTTGCACAGACTTAGACAGATCTACACCCCCATCCTCCCAAAAAAGACTATATGCGAAAGTGGGTGAGATCCGTAAACTGCATAGACTAGTTAAGTACACTGTGCAGTTATCTGTGTCTGGGTTTTGGCAAAGTGCTGTTGTTATATAAGATGCCCCTGTTGGGAGAAGCCTGGCCATGGACTTCTGTCCTATTTTTTACACCTTCTTGTGTGTTTACGATCAATTCAAATTGAAACATTTTTTAAAAAGTGGGGTCACGGGGCTCCTGGGTAGCTCAGTCCGTTAGGTGAACGACTCTTGATTTCGGCTCAGGTCGTGATCTCAGGGTCCTGGGATCAAGCACCCCGCTGGGCTCCCGGTCACCACCAACAGAGCTGGGTTCAGTCCCATACTACCCCATGCTGAGTGGAGACTCTTGTCTTAGCATTCCCCACATCTGGAAACTGCATATTTGCTCTTTGCCCTTCTTCCCTTGGAATATGAACTCCTGGAAAGGAGAGGTGGGTCTGTTTTGTTCACTGCTGAATTCTCCAGTACCTACCATGGGGCCTGGCACCCATTTTTTGGTGTTCAGATGTTTGAGTGTAGTTAGCACTGCTGATGTAAACTCTGTGAGACTGTTCTGTCCTTGTTACAGTGAGAACAATGCCACTTCCTCAGGATCTCGGGAGAATTACATGTATGAGTTACGTGTATATAACACTGGTAAAGCTCAGGGCCCGCTGGAGGGCAGATGCTCAACTCCAGGGGTCAGCAGACTTTCTGTAGAGGACCAGACAGGCCGCCTGCTAAGTTTTGCAGGCAACACAGCCTTGTCACTGCTGTCCCTACTCCCCTCGCCCCTGCAGCACAAAAGCAATCATAAACACTATGTGAATAGCGAATGTGGCCGTGGCCCAATGAAATCTTATTTGTGAACACTGAGATTTGAATTTCATATAGTTTTCACATCACGAGGTATTCTTCCCCGCACCCCCCCCCCCCGCCCCCGGCAGCCATTTAAAAAATATAAAAACCACCCTTTGCTCAAGGGCCACACAGAATTAGGCTGTGGGCTCCATTGGGCCTATGGGCCCCAGCTCGCTCAGTAGGACAGACACCATGCTTTCGGGCAAGTCTGTTCCCTGTATTGCTGGCCACAGGCACACACATGCTGGGGAAATCAGACACTGTGGTGACAAAGTTAGTGTTCCCTCCCAAAAAGGGGTCTATGTCCTGGGTCACCTCTGGGCTGCTTCCGTGGCCTGAATCAACCCAGCCTGCATTGTACTCCGGAAGCTCCGTTTCCCACGTGGATTCTTAAAAACCCTCTTGCTCTGGGCATGTTAGAGTATTCTCCACGTGACCTTGTCTAGTGGAAAGGTCGAGTAGATTTGGGCTCAGACCCTGCTGGAACAGCCTCTTCAGCTCCATGAGCTTGGGCAGGTTACTCTGAAACTTGTCTGTCTCTAGTTAAAAATCAGAATGCCGATGTATAGTCATGTCCTCTTTGTGGCCGCTTCCCATCTTGTATTTTGGGCTGGGTCATATCCCTTAAATTCCTTTTCTGCCTAAAGTAGTCTGTTCACTTAGCACATTATAAGGTTGTTTGAGATCTGGCACAAAACAATATACTAAGGTACTGAACACTTGACCCACCGTGTTCATTGGGCACCTTCTGTAATATTTAAACCCAGATAATGTAAGGGACTGCCTACCTAGGATGGAATAAGGTAAGATTGTCTCTATTCTTGAGACGCTCCCACACAGAGCGACTCCGGTCTCTCAGTTTAAAGGGTTTCTTCAGTATTTTGTCTTTATCAGAATTAGCTTGACAGGTAGTCATAATTTTTTTTTCAAAGTTTTACTTAAACCTCCCAGATATGTTGTTCCTGAATACCAACGTGATATTGCTTTTACTCTTAAAATCATGAAACACTGGAGTGCCTGGGTGACTCAGTCAGTTAAGTATCTGCCTTGGTTCTGATCATGATCTCAGGGTCCTAGGATCAAGCCCCACATCAGGCTCCCTGCTCCGTGGGGAGTCTGCATCTCCCTGTCCTTTTGCCCCTCCCCCTGCTTATACTTTCTGTCTCTCTCTCGCTAAGCCTAAGGAAAGGCTTAGCAGTAGCCGACCTGCTGATTTTCCAGAGAAGCCATACTCTGAATTTTCATTTTAAAGATCTTCTTTAAAAAATTATGAAACACTTTAGCTGTTAATACTATTATTACTGGCTGAATTCTTTTCTTTTCTTTTCTTTTTTTTTTTTTTTAGAGAGAGAGAATGGGAGAGACTTGGGGAGGGGCAGAAGGAGAGGGAGAATCCCAAGCAGGCCCCATTCCCAATATCAAGCCCAATGAGGAGCCCAATCTCCCAACACTGAGATCATGACCTGAGCAGAAATCAGGGGTCAAATGCCTAACTGACTGAGCCACCCAGGCACCCCTAGCTGAATTATTTTTCACTAGTAAAGGTATTATTTTGTTTTTGTGTATGCTAAAAATTATAGTTTTTTTTGCCAATTCAGAATAAAGTTAAATTAGAACATTAGGAAAATAATAGTTTAGTGGAATATATAAATGTCTCTTGGAAGGCTTTTAAAGGCTGATTAGATTGATAGAACAAATATTTTTAAAAATTATTGGTTAAATAAAAATGTACATTATGTCACATGTTCCCTCAACCTTACAGAGACAGCCAAATCAAAAAGGATGGCACAAGTCTGTTGACTCAGACTTTGGTTATGAGTGAAAGAGATGTGAAAATCACTTGGAGGCTGTGGATAGGATTATAGAGAAAACCACAAGAGAAGCTGGAAATATACTTATGTGCCAGCTGATGTTCACCAAGCGACAGTGTTCTGGGATTGAGGTTTGGCAATGAAAGAGATAGTCTGTCCAGGGCCTTTAAAAAAAAAATATTTATGACATCTTAACTCACGTGATCTATACTATTCACTTGACATGACACATTTTATTGTGGATGTTAAAACTGAAGTTCTAAAAGATGAAGTCACTTTCCAGATAATAGTTAGCCACGCAGCCAGACTGAACAACTCATGATCTTTTTGCAACATCTCTGTGTCCAGGAGTCTGTGACCACAAGACGATAGATAACAGAATCCCTGCCCCCCTCAAGGGGCTAAGAATTTAGCTGAGGAACTGACTTTCGTGCATGATGGTAACAAGATGACAATTTGACTATAATTTCTAAAGCCCCCCCCCCCTTTTAATTTTCCAAACAGGCTATTGCATTTGAATTTCCTGCATTTATAAATTAACTGAGACCTGTGCCCTTAGCTCATTTTTTCCTGGTGTGGAGACCAAAACTCAAAGAATTAGTGACTGACCCAAGGTCATACCAGCAAGCGACAGCTGGAGTCCTGATGCTGTCTCTCACAGTTGCCTTCCTACCAGCAGTCTTAAAAGCGGCTGCAGACGGGAGCCAGACAGGCAGCATTAACGAACAAAGCAGGCTGGTCCTCAGGCAGCACGGAGCGGTGGGTTTGTGGTGAGCTGGGGAAATCACACCCTGCATCTGTGGACACTGTGTCTGGGCTGTAGCTGATTGTTGCTGCAGAGAAAGGAAAGGCTTAGCAGTAGCCGACCTGCTGATTTTCCAGAGAAGCCATACTCTGAATTTTCATATAAAATTTCTTACCAACCTTCTTTTAAAAAATTATCAAACCACTGTATTTGTTGGTGAGAATGTAAAATGGTACAGCCACTGTGAAAAACAGTATAGCGGGAGTTCCTCAAAAAATTAAAAATAGGGGCACCTGGTGGCTCAGTTGGGTAAGCATCTACCTCTTGATTTTGGCTTAGGTCATGATCTCAGGGTTGTGAGATCGAGCCCTGCATTAGTCTCTGCTCAGTGGAGAGTCTGCTTTTCTCTCTCCCTCTGCCAGAGGCTCTTCACCCCCTCCAGTTTGTGTTCTTTCTGCCTCTCTCTCTCAAATAAATAAATAAATAAGTAAGGAAAATCTTTTTTAAAAAGATTAAAAAAGAACTACCATATGATCCTGCACTTCTGGTTTAATCCTGAAAGAATTGAAAGCAGGGTCTCAAGGAGATACTTGGATAGCAGCATTAGTCACAGTAGCTAAAACATGTGTCCATTGACCGGGTGAATGGATAAGCAAAATGTGGTATGTTCATACAGTGAAATATCATGTAGCTTTAAAAAGGAAAGAAATTCTGATGTGCGCATACAATGTGGATGAACCTTGAGGACCTCATGCTGAGTGAAGTAAGCCACTTACAAAAAGATAAGTACTGTATGATTCCATTTAGATGAAGTAGTTAGAATAGTTAAAATAATACAGACAGAAAGTTAGGATGGTGGTTGCCAGGAACTGTGGGAAGGGGGAATGGGGATTAGTATTTAGTGGGTATGGAGTTCAGATTCACACAATGAGGAGAGTTCTGGAGATGGATGGTGGTGATGGCTTCACAACAGTGTGAATGTATTCAGTACTGAACCGTGCACTTAAAAATGCTTAAGATGGTAAATTTCAGATGGTGTGTGTTTTACCACAATTTTTTTTAATGGTGGTAAAAAAAAAAAACAACACTCTGGAAAAACATTATGTGTGCTAAACAGATTTGGCCATTGGTCTTTAAGTTTAAGAATGAAGTCTGCTGTATTCTCTGTGGCCTCTAAGATAAACTCTGATTTTATTCCCCCAAATAAGTAGGAAGTCAGGAAGCTTCAGACAGCCATGGCATCAGGGAAGCCTTCCTCAAGAGGTGGAATCTGAAAGAGGGCTTTAAGGATGGATAGTAAGAAAGAGGGAGAGGTCTTTCCAGGTTAGGAGAGGTACTACGAAAGGAGAGAGGTTGTACAGTAAGTGCTGAGCACCATGACACTCAATATTAGCCAAAGGAATAATACCAACAGTGGTGCCAGTATGCTCTTAATGCCATAGTAGCAGGAAAGCCACTCTGATTGAAATGGGTGCATGGAGAATGTGGGGCTCACAACCAAAAGCCTTGAGCAAGCCGCATAGTCAATGATGGAACTTTAAAAACATTGTAATCTGAAATCAGGAGCATAAATGTGTTCATTATCACATTTATATTCATGGCCCTAACCAGCATATTCATAGCCCTATATATATCATAACCATATATTCAAAGCCTTAACCAGTGTGGTAGAACAAGAAAAAGAAATAGCAAATGTAAGGATCAAAAAGAAAGAAATCAAGCTGTCATTATTCGTAGTCATTAATTGTCTACAAAGAAAATGTATAAGTGATTGGAATTACAGTGTTCAGAAGGTTGCTTGATAGGAGAATATAATACAAAAGTCAATTGCATTTCTGAATACAAGCAGCAAATGGTTTGCATGTATGATTTTTAAAACAGATATGGTCTTTATGGAGCAAAACTATGAAAGCTAAAGATCTAAATAAATGGAAGGCTATACCATGTTTATGAATGAGAACCATAAATATTATAAAGATGCCAATTCTTCCCCAAATAAATACATTCAAAGTAATTATAACTCAAGTCACAAAAATTTTCTGTGGTAATTATAAGGGTGTGTAATGTAAGCTGTTTCTAAAATGTGTTGTATGTGAAGCAGTCTGAAGCCAAATTTAGAGGACTTTGTTGCCAGAAGATAAGAATTTAGGTCTGATCTGAACGTTAAATGTCAGTGTTTCTTAGGCTGGGGTCACTGTATTTTCAGGGATTTAAAAAATTGTGTTATTTTAACATGATAAGCAAATTCTGGACATTCCGAATTTTCCCAAGGGCCTCCAGGTGACTTCAGGGCAGACAGTTATGTTTATACTCAGCTTGGTACTGTTATAGGAATATGTCCTAGGCTAAGGAGAAAAGAACAAATGGACTGATTATGGAAGTGTCTGGTTAGACCAAGTGTAGCCTTATAGGGTGACCGTCCAGTAAGGGGCTTGCAGCCACTAGAAAAAAGTGATTGAATAATCCTTTTTTTTTTTTTTTTTAAGATTTTATTTATTTATTTGGCAGAGAGACAGAGCACAAGCAGGGGGCTGGGAGAGGGAGAAGCAGACTCCCTGCTGAGGAGGGAGCCCAACATGGGACTCAATCCCAGACCCTGAGATCTCAATATGAATTGAAGGCAGACACTTAACTGACTGAGCCACCCAGGTGTCCCGATTGAAGAATTCATATCACATAGGATATGTTAGATGATACTGGTATAGTAAACACAAAGGATGACTGCTGTCTGTACCATATTTGAGTTGCAAATAGTGGTCCAGTTTCATAAAAGCCTTACTACCTAATAATTCCTGATGTTGATTTGAATTTCATCAGATTTATGGTTTTGTTCTATTTAATCTGCAGATTTGATTTGTTTTTATCATTGTGAACGGTAAGTAAAGTATGTACATTTAGGTCTTGTTCCTACTGACCCTCCATGATTTAGCCATGACTGAAGGTTGTTTCAAGAATTATTTCCACTTTAGGGGTGCCTGGGTGGCTCAGTGAATTAAGCCTCTGCTTTGGCTCAGGTCATGATCTCAGGGTCCTGGGATCAAGCCCTGCGGCAGGCTTTCTGCTCAGCAGGGAGCCTGCTTCCCATCCCCACCCCATCCCACCCCACCCCCACCCCTCGCCTCTCTCTGTCAAATAAATAAAATCTTTAAAAAAATTATTTTCACTTTAAAGAGGCCCATGCACTATTCAAGTTTGAAAAATACTGGAATAGGCTGAGCAGGGCTGGGGTAGGATATAGATTTTATTTGTGTTACTCTGCTGGCATTTTGCAGGGTAGAGGGGAGGTGAGAGGCAAAGAAAGTTCGGGTAGAGAAGAATATTCGCTCAAGGTCAACTATTGACAGGTTGAGGCATTCCATTTAATCTCCTTAAATCAATCCTGTGACTTAATTTCCTCCTTTTTTTTTTTTTTTTTTTTTTTTTGGGCAAAAATTACAAATGGGGAAATGGAGACTCAGAAAAATTAAGTGACCAGAGCTGCAGAGCTAGAAGTGAAGTGAATAGGATGTCAGTTCCGACTGTATCCTTTTTCTACTAAATGACCATACAGGGATGAATGGTGACCTCATGGGGACAGTCACAGCTGAATCCAGAGAAGGGAATGAATCTGGAAATGTTCTATCTTAAATTTTCCTTCCCCCACGTAAAGATCTGAGGTACCCAGCACCTGCCTGGTGTAGGATGAGTCCAGCCAGTGACCCCAGCTCTGTGAGGCATGCTCCTTGAATTCCTCTCCTTAGCCCACATTCCTCTCCTGTGCATTTACTTTCTAGAGGAGCAGAGGCAGCCTCTGCTCCTACCGGAACGGCCAGTAGGAGATGAGATTCCCAGCCCATATTTGGTGATTGAACACAGGATATAAACTGTTTCTTGGATGTTGGAAGAATAAATCAGGTAACACTATGTATTTATTCTCCAGCCTCTCCAGGGTTCTGTTGTACCCAGATTGATCTCGTGGTTGATTTTTAGCAATCTCGTCTGGAAACCGAGAATGTTCTGTGTCTTTCAAGGCGATTATTGGGGGAAATATTCAGAAAACATTCCTGTGCTTGAGGTTGTGTGTGGCAGAAAGGCCTGCCTCCCTCCTTCAACCCACATCACCTTGCATTGTGACCCCCGCCCCCTTCGTGTGTGTGTGTGGGGGGGGCAGCCTGAAATCGGAGCGGGTTTTGAGGAGACCGTTAGCTTCTCATATAAAGATGCTGCACTTCACAGTTGAGGAGGCTGGGGTCTGGAGGTGGGCACACTGCCTCTTTCTGAGAGTTGGATCCCTAGCCCGGGCTCCTGACTCCTAGTCCCGGAGCTCTCCTGAGGCTCATAGATCACCTCTTTGGGGTTCTTCTCTCTTCACCTTAATTTCCAAATAGGTATATACTAGGTACTATGTCTACATGGTTCAAAAGGTGAGATTTGGAAAAGAGACACAGATATCTTCTTGTTCCTCCCCTCCCTGCCCCATTAACCTGCCCCCTTACACAGGTCAGCTTTGAGTTTCTTGTTTATCCTTCTGTTGTTTCTGTAGGCCAGGGTTTCTCTGAGCACTCCTGACATTCGGGGATGGGTAACTCCTTGTTGTGGGTGGCTGTCCTGGGCACTGTGGGGAGCTTACCATCCTTGGCCTCTACACACCAAATATTAGTAGGCTCCTTTCCACCCTCCTTCCCCCAGCAGTGACAATCACAAATGCCTCCAGACACCGCCAGATACTCCTTGGAGAGCAAACCTGTCCTTGGTTGAGAACCACTGCTTTAGGCAAATAGAAGCAAATGTGAATATATAGATATATATATCTATATATCTATCTTTATTTCCCACCCGTTTTTCATATAAAGGTGGCAGTCTCTGTGCAGTTCACCCTTGAACAACACGGGTTTGATGTGGGTCCACTTATACTCAGACTTCTTTCGATAAATACAGTACAGTACAGTGAATGTATTTTTCTTATGATTTTCTCAATAACCTTTAACATGAGAATAGAGTATAGAATCCGTAGAACATAGAAAATATATGTTAACAGGATGTATATGTTATCAGTATGGCTTCTGGTCAACAGTAGGCTATTAGTAGTTAAGTTTTAGGGGGTCACAAGTTCCAGACAGATTTTTTGCTGTGTCAGGGGTGGGGGCCCTGAACCCCCGCATTGTTCAGGGGCCAGCTGTACACAGCTCTTCTTCCTGAAATGCCGACCTGTATTCTTTCCTTTTACATGTATGGATGTTCTAGGGATCCCCGGTCAGTCCACGGAGGCTGTCCTCACTTTGGCAGCTTCATGACATTTCCTGCTGCAGAGATGCCATTGATTCAGCCAGTGTCCTGTTGGGCACTTCTGTCCAGTCTGCTGTCATTCATCTGTGCTTGGCTTGCGCAGGGGCATCTGTGGGATAGACTCCCCGAGGCAGAGTTTCTGGATCAAGGGTAAATGCACTGTTGGTAGATTTCCCCTTCCCAAGGGCCATGACCTTTGATACTCCCATCAGCAATGATGGAGAGGCCTGTGTCCGCAGGGCCTTTGTATTCTTGCCAGTTCTGTAGGTGAGAAATGCCTTGTTGTTTCCTAATAGACCAGCACATTTATTTTGATAGTCTTATTCATTCTGAGCAGGAGCTCAGTGAAACTCAGCCTTCTCTGCTTTCCCCTGAGTGGCAAGTGCCCTAGATTGGTCTGTTTTAGGGCCTCTGCCCTTGCCATGCCCTCCACCAGGAATGCTCTTCCTCTTTACTTTCCAATTTTTCACTGTTCTTTGAGGCTTCCAAGTCCTGTCTCCCCTGAGAAACTTCCTGATTCTGCTCCCTACCCCACTTTGCAGTCATTTCTTCCTCCTCCTCCTCCTGCTTCTCTTCCTCCCCCCCCCCCCCCCCCCCCCCCCCCCCCCCCCCCCCC